>NW_027195541.1:82500-169550 GCF_038502225.1 Cherax quadricarinatus | reverse complement strand
AGAAAATACTTGTTCAATTATAGTGCATTCTTCCTCAAGGAACTCATTGCTGCAGATTCTGAGTGCACGGGCATTAAACATCTTCAACACACCCAGAGAAGACACTGCCGAGAAGAGATACATAGTCCTCCCAACCAACTCCATTGCCAAACATGTTTCCAACATCTTTGCCAAAACATCATTCCAAGTATCTACCTCCACAACCACGACCATCAAGGACATCACCAGTAGTAGACAGGACAAGCCTCCATCCTCTGCAGGGGTATACATAATCCCTTGTAATGACTGCAACAAATTATATGTGGGCGAAACATCAAGAGACCTCCAAACACGTATTTCAGAACACCAATATGCAAGCAGGACTGACGATACAAGGAATGCCTGTGTACAACATCGCAATTCACACAACCATTTAATTAACTACAGAAACTCAAGACTTATAGCCACAGAAGACAACATTCAATACAGAAGAATCCTGGAATCATCGCTCATCTCTACAACCAACAATTTCAACCAGAACAATGGCTTCTATAACATAGCTGAACCACTCGCCAAGAAACTTCTTCATCGCTATCCCACATAAGAACATAGAACACTGCAGAAGGTCTACTCACAACTTGTCCAATACCCCTGCCAAGCTACCCAAGACTCTATAACCCCACCCGGTAGATCATCAGATGCAGCATTCTCCACCTGACCTCAACATTCTGAACATGACTATAAATACTCTCGTACCTTCCAACCCCAGGTAGATCCGTGTGTGACTTGAAAAAGCCCACTGTGTGGGTGAAACGTTGTCAATAAAGGATCACATTATACTGCATTTGTGTTTATATGTCCATTCTGTAATATGGAGACCAGAACTGAGCTGCATAATCTAGGTGAGGCCTTACTAATGATGTATAAAGCTGCAGTATGACCTCTGGACTTCTGTTGCTTACACTTCTTGATATAAATCCCAGCAATCTATTTGCCTTATTATGCACGCTTAGGCACTGCTGTCTTGGTTTAAGGTTGCTGCTTACCATAACTCCCAGATCTTTTTCGCATTCTATACGGATAAGTTCAATATTATTAAGCTGGTAGGTGCTAGGGTTATGGACATTTCCGAGCTTTAGAACTTTACATTTATCTAAATTGAACTGCATCTGCCACTTTTCTGACCACGAACTGAGTTTGTCTAAATCCTCCTGAAGTTGTGAGACATCAACGTCTGAATCGATTATCCTACCTATCTTCGTGTCATCAGCAAATTTGCTTATGTCACTAGTAATTCTTTCGTCAAGGTCGTTTATATATATTATAAACAACAATGGACCTAAAACTGATCCCTGCGGAACGCCACTTGTTACAGATCCCTACTCAGATTTAACCCCATTTATGCACACTCTCTGCTTCCTATTAGTGAGCCATGACTCGATCCATGACAGCATTTATCCCCCAGTGCCTGAGCTGCCACTTTCTTCTACAGTCTCTGATGTGATACTCTATCAAAAGCCTTACTAAAATCTAAATAAACAATATCGAATTCTTTATCCTGATCAACGGCCTCAAAAGCTTAATAAATTAGTTAGGCAGGAACGGCCCCTGGTGAAACCATGTTGAGTATCATTAATCAGATTATGCCTATCATGATGGCTTCTTATATTTTTTTTATTATCACACTGGCCGATTCCCACCAAGGCAGGGTGGCCCGAAAAAGAAAAACTTTCACCATCATTCACTCCATCACTGTCTTGCCAGAAGGGTGCTTTACACTACAGTTTTTAAACTGCAACATTAACACCCCTCCTTCAGAGTGCAGGCACTGTACTTCCCATCTCCAGGACTCAAGTCCGGCCTGCCGGTTTCCCTGAATCCCTTCATAAATGTTACTTTGCTCACACTCCAACAGCACGTCAAGTAATAAAAACCATTCGTCTCCATTCACTCCTATCAAACACGCTCACGCACGCCTGCTGGAAGTCCAAGCCCCTCGCACACAAAACCTCCTTTACCCCCTCCCTCCAACCTTTCCTAGGCCGACACCTACCCCGCCTTCCTTCCACTACAGACTGATACACTCTTGAAGTCATTCTGTTTCGCTCCATTCTCTCTACATGTCCGAACCACCTCAACAACCCTTCCTCAGCCCTCTGGACAACAGTTTTGGTAATCTCTCTCCTTCTCCTAACTTACAAACTACGAATTCTCTGCATTATATTCACACCACACATTGCCCTCAGACATGACATCTCCACTGCCTCCAGCCTTCTCCTCGCTGCAACATTCATCACCCATGCTTCACACCCATATAAGAGTGTTGGTAAAACTATACTCTCATACATTCCCCTCTTTGCCTCCAAGGACAAAGTTCTTTGTCTCCACAGACTCATAAGTGCACCACTCACCCTTTTCCCCTCATCAATTCTATGATTCACCTCATCCTTCATAGACCCATCCGCTGACACGTCCACTCCCAAATATCTGAATACATTCACTCCCTCCATACTCTCTCCCTCCAATCTGATATCCAATCTTTCATCACCTAATATTTTTTGTTATCCTCATAACCTTACTCTTTCCTGTATTCACTTTTAATTTTCTTCTTTTGCACACCCTACCAAATTCATCCACCAATCTCTGCAACTTCTCTTCAGAATCTCCCAAGAGCACAGTGTCATCAGCAAAGAGCAACTGTGACAACTCCCACTTTATGTGTGATTCTTTATCTTTTAACTCCACGCCTCTTGCCAAGACCCTCGCATTTACTTCTCTTACAACCCCATCTATAAATATATTAAACAACCACGGCTTCTTATATTATCAGCTGTAATTGACTCTAGTAATTTGCCTACAAATCTGCTTTTCCGAGAACCTACTCATGCTATTGCTTCCAAGGATCTTATTTTCATTATTAATTGTAAGAAAATAATTTTCCTTGTGCTTCAATTCATCCTTTAGCGATAGATTTAGCATATGTTCTAATGAGATTTTTAATTTGTTGAAATATGATAATGTTGTGTTGGATCTTTTGCCAGTTTATTTGTCTTCTGGCACATGAAGAAACAGAAAGAAGGAGTCACAAATGCGCACATACATTCTTGTACAGAGGAGAGATGGGAATTCATAAGCCAACTGGAAAAGGAAAGGAAGCTGAGATGGAAGAAACATTACATGACTGGAATGAGATTGAATTGATGTAGGCTGGATTTAGATACAAGATGGAAAAAAAGTTGAATGGAAAGTATTAGTATCTTTTGATAATGGAGGAAGAGTTACAGAATATATCTACAGAAAGCATGGAATGGAAGAGAAGGGTTACACCTTCTGAGACAAAGTTACAAAGACTGGAAGAGGATCTGAAGGGAGCAGACGAAGGAGCTAGAAGAGATGAAGGGAAGGTGCAAGAAATAGTAACAGCAGGTGAGTGGACAGAGGTCAGAGAAGAATAAACAAAACCTGTGGGGAAATATTCATGAGCAGCCGGGAGATGTAGATAAGGTGAGCAGCAAAGGCTCTCTTGATAATAGACAGAAATCTGGAAAGAAAGGTGGGAGGAGTGGAGGGTCGCTGAAGAACTGTGAGCTTCAAGGAAAAAATATGAGTATAAATGAATCATTAAACCAACATTAAACCAGATACAAATATATAGAGTTTAGGAAAGTAATTAAGAGGGAAATATGCCCAGTCAAACTATGGTTAAGATTGTCACAAACGTATCATCAACCTTCAGAAATAGAACAACATTGAAAAGACAAGAACTATGGGAAAGAATACAAAATTGCTAAAGGAAGAAGTACCAGAGAATAGATCGACAGAAGTCGAACCTCAGCCTCTGTTAGTGAGCCATGCACACCAAACCTATCGTAATTTTAAAAATAAAATTGGATTTTTCTGAGAATCCATAATTATTCATGGAAAAGTAAAAAATAAGTGGAAATATTATGTTTTAGGTTTAAAAATAAGATTTTGCACAATTTTCCCCATAAAAATATTTTTTATAGAGTAAACACATTCACAGACGCAGATCTATCCATGGCCTCCTTTATATTTAAACACAACCCGGAACAAGTCATACCCGACTTCCCTTTCTACATCCACAGTCCTCACCAGTATAAACACCTTCCTCACAACTCTACCCTAAACCCTCTCTCCCCATTACATTCCAAACCACCTCATCCCCTATAACCAATGTCTGCCATTCTGTCCCCATTCAGTGCAAGAAACCCATCCTCAACTCTCCCCTCCCCACCCATTTTCAGCACCATTCTCCTCTCGACCCATGGGCAAGGATCTGGAAATTAGGAACGTGACCCATGGGCAAGGATCTGGAAATTAGGAACGTGCCAACTCGAACACTGAAACAGAAAGAAAGCTGAAGGGACATAGTTTTGTTGTTGCTGTTGTTGTTTATCGTCTGATTTCATCCAAATAATATTTTTCGATTCTTACTATGTGAAATACTGAAGATCACTGGGGGAATGAAAGCAGGGCAGACACGAGTACACTGAGAGCCAACTAAATAAGTATCAGGGGCCCAAGACTGTTCAACTGCCTCCCAGCATACATAAGGGGGGATTACCAATAGACCCCTGGCTGTTTTCAAAAAGGCACTGGACAGGCATCTAAAGTCAGTACCTGATCAGCCAGGCTGTGGCTCGTACGTCAGCATGTGTATGGCCAGCAGTATCAGCCTGGTTGATCAGACCCTGATCCAACACGATGCCTGGTTTTGCTGGAAGTCCAAGCCACTAGCACACAAAACCTCCTTTACACCCTCCATCCAACCTCTCTTAGTCCAACCCCTACCACACCTTCCCTTCAGTACATATTTATATGCTCTCCAAGTCACTATTTTGTTCCATCCTCTCTACATATCCGAACCACCTCAACAACCTCTCCTCAGCCCTCTGGATAATTGTTTTGGTAACCCCACACATCCTCTTAATTTCCAAACTAAGGATTCTCTGCTTTATATTCACACCGCACACTACCTCAGACATGGCATCTCAACTGCCTCCAGCCTTCTCCTTGTTCTAACATTCATCAATTATGCTTCACACCCATATAAAAGCGTTGGTATTACTATACTCTTATAAATTCCCCTCTTTGCTTCCATAAATAATGGTCTTTGTCTCCACAGATTCCTCAGTGCACAACTTACCTTTTTTCCCCTCATCAAATCTATGATTCACCTCATCTTTCATAGATCCATCTGCTGACACTTCCATTCCCAATTATCAGAACACATTCACCTCCTCCACACTCCCTCCAACCTGATATCCAGTCTTTCATTACTAAAATTTTTGTTATGCTCATCAACTTTCTCTTTCACTTTTAATTTCCTTTTTTTACATACCCTATCAAACTCATCCACCAATCTCTACAACTTCTCATCAGAATCTCCCAAAAGCACAGTGTCATCAACAAAGTGCAACTGTGACAACTCCCACTTTCTGTTAATTTCTTTATCTTTTTAACCCCACATCTATTGCCAGCACCCGAGCATTCACTTCTCTTACAGCTCCATCTATACATATATTGAACAACAATGGTGACATCACACATCCATGACTAAGGCTTACTTTTACTGGGAGATAATCTCCCACTCTCCTACATACTCTAACGTGAGCCTCACTATCCTCGTGAAAACTTCACTGCTTTCAGTAACCTAATTCCTATTCCATATATTTGCAAAAACTGACACATTGCTCCCCTATCCATATGCCATTTCCAAATCCATAAATGCCAGAAAAACCACTTTACCCTTATACAAATACTGTTCACCTATATGTTTCACTGTAAATACTTGGTCCACACACCCCCTACCCTTCCTAAAGCCTCCTTGTTTATCTGATATCCTACTCCATCTTATTTTTATTTCTTTGAATAATAATTGCAATTTACAAACTATTTTATCCTCTTTGCCTTTATGCAAAGGAACTATGCATGCTCTCTGTCAGTCCATAAGTACCTTACCATGTTCCATACAGTTTTTAAATAAAAGCACTAACCACTACATAACGATATCCCCCCCAGATTTTAACATTTCTATTTTTCCCATCAATCAGCTGTTTTACTCCATTTCATTCTACACACTGCCTCACGAACTTCCTGTAAACTTAGAACTGGTTCTTCCTCACTCCTACAAGATGTTATTCCTCTCTTCTTTTGATGAAATCATAGTTTATATTCATCAACATTTAACAATGCCTCAAAATATTACCTCTATGTTCCCTATACCTCTAATTATTAGAGTACTAATCTATTTTTTTTTTTGGGGGGGGGGAGAGAAAGAGTGAGAGTAGCGGCATTTTCAGTTGTCCTATGAAAGAAGTGTTTCCTAAAGTAATCCTTGTAGGAACTGAAGATTTTTCTTTATTGAAGACCAGAGAACACAACAAATAAAACGTTATCATAACATCTCTGTGGCAATATGTATCTCTGTATAACTAGCTGTATATGTCTTATTCTAATATGTCTACAAATGTTAAACCTAACTTTATTTTTTTTAAATACACTACCTAACAGAATACTCCATTCTACTGAATGAACAGCAATGCATGCAACCATATGACCTGTCTTTGTAATACTCATTTGTATTTTATAGTTATCTGTTTACAATAATGTCTTATCACTGATTTCATCATTGCTTAGTTAATCTTAAGTTAATTTTAAGCCAGCCCGTAATGCTATGCATATAAGTGGCTTTGGCATGCTGCTCTTACCTGTATTTTTTGTACCTCTGTTTGTATGCTAAAAGTGTTACTTTCTGTTCTAGTTATTTATTTGTTCAAAGAGTTTAAGAGATGTAACAGTGAAAATGTTAAATATAGTAAAAATAATAATGAAATTTAGCAGACGTCAGTGAACGTTCCTTTATACCTTCTGAAGCAACAGTGAGTCGCCTCTGAGCTTCTTCCTGCCCATAAAAGAAACACCTTCCATTCTGCAACATTTCTAAATTATGATTTTTCATTAATTACCGAAAAGAAAGAAACAATAAAAAATGACAGAAAATTCATTACAAAAGATATAATATACAACCTATAACATCATTGCTTAAAACGTAATTATAATTATTAGCTTTAGAAATATCGTATAGAAATATGGTTGTATTTGAAATATTACCAGTTTTTGGGACTCTTTCCTGTTAAGAATAATTATTTTCCGATTTTTTGTATATCTATTATTATATTTTTATTAAGACATCGGCAGTTTCCCACCGAGGCAGTGTGACCCGGAATAGAAGAAACACTTTCAACATTCAGTCCATCACTGTGTTGCCAGAGATGTACCTACGCTACATATATAAAACTGAAGGCTCAACACCCCTCCTTCATACACCAGGCACTATGCTTCCCACCTCCAGGACTCAAGTCCGGTCTGTCAGTTTCCCAAAATCCCTTCATAAATGTTACTTTCCTCACATTAAGTCCTAAAACCATTTTGTCTCCACTCAATGGTAAAGTTGACCAAACGAAATCAAGGGCGACACACACACAAAAAAAGAAAAATTTGGCAACTCCTGAAAAAATGGAAAGTCCAGACAATTTGGCAACACCCCTAAAACTTGATCCTAGGACTAGGAGCACGACTCTGAGAGGAGCAATCCGGAAGTAAGGGTGGGAGTAAGGGTGGAGTGGGAAAGGGGGTTGAAAAAAAAAGAAAAAAAAAGCGGTGGTTGACATTGGGGTGGAGCCCCCACTCAAAATTTTGAAGTGGGTGGAGCCCCTCTCAAAAAATTCCTCACTCTGAAGAAATACCCACTACTGGAGTCGCTATGTCCCAATATGTCCCGTTGACTGGGTTCTGGCTCCAATAAATCTAGCGTCTATTCTGGATGACCAAGCCAGCAGCAGAGCTGATAATGAAAGCACTGGTTACAAGATGGTTATTAAGTATAAAACTGAAGAAAGACAAAGGGTGAAAGATTTAGTTCAATGTCATTACTAGTAACCAGGTTAATAACAACAAAGAAATGAAATACACCTGGTAGATCACCTGACCCGATCAGGAGAAGAGCAGAGGTGAAGTGATTCGCCAAACTTCAGCCCACACCAGGTAAGGTTAATATTACCAGAAGTAGAAATTAAAGAAAATCAGACCCGAGGTAATCTGAAGTTCTGCAGCGGCCCGCTAGATGACAGTGCTGGTGGCGACACACTAACAGCTTCTGGGTGTACATCCATAACCCTACTTCGAAGACTTTTCCCTCATTTATTAATGAAATCGCAGTGTCCTGCTATTGACTTACTCTTACCCTACTGCCTTTTAGCTGATTGGTTTAATTTGCTGCAGGGCCATAAAATTGAACAGAATAGAATAATTTGTACTAAGCTGTCTTTAGCAGAACTTGCAGTCCACCTGTTAGGTAATGCTGCATAACCTCACTGGTGCCAAGCTGAAACGATGTGTCACTCTCATGCCATCTTCTTGCCTGGCATATTGGAATGTGTGACTGTTAGAGTGTAGTATAGCATTTTTGTCTCTATCACGAGGGGTATTGTGTCATCTGGGCATGCGTGTTTATCGGTCGACCTGGACACACTAGGGTTGACCTGTAAACCGGGTTCACGCTGCTTTCGCATAAATAAATAAAAAAGTACATAGCAGCATTTTTCTTTTAACATTTCACAAGATGAAAGAACGACTTGCTGAAGAAATGCCCACTGATATTCCAGATACTCTGAGTACAGGTTTCCCGCCTCTCAAACACACTATCCTCGTCTTCCCCATTATTTCCTGAGTTTTCCATGTATTATTATCATATTATCACCATTTCTTTTGTCTTCCAGTTTTGTCAGCATCCACTTTTTATAGCTTCAAACCTCATTCATCATAGCTCAGGAACTAGAATTGTAACATTCCTGCGTACTTTCTCCATTTACTTAACCTGGTTCACCAAGGGATGATTTAATGCTGGTCCTGCTTACTCAGTGAATACCCATACATAAGTTGCATCAAGTCTTCCATTACTCTTTAATTTGGCTGCGGTGGTTACTTGGTTGACGTGAGCGTCGTTATTCTTCGTGTCCATTCTTTGTGTATGTGTGTACTCAATTATACGTATCCACCCATAAGTGATTGCTGGGGTTGATTCACAGCTCCTGGACCCACCTCTTTGGTAGTCAATACTAAGTCAACTCCTGTATCATGAGTTTTATCATATGTCTTTTTAAAGCTATATAAGGATCCTGCCTCTATTGCTTCACTAACCTAATTGTTCCACTTCCTGATAACTCTAAAACTAAAGAAATAGTTCCTAACATCCCTATGACTCACTTGAGCTTCAAATATTTTCAGTTGATTACTCTTGTACCAGGATCCTGTCACATGAATAATCCATCTCTGTTCACTTTGTCAGTTCTTCTCAGTACTTTATACGCTGTTATCATGTTACCCTTGTCCCTCCTGTACTCCAGTGTCATCAGGTTCAGTTTTCCTAACCTCTCCTCAGAAGACATAAGACATAGTTCCAGGTCTAGTCTTGTTGCAAACTTTTTGCATTTTATGATGCATATTCCAATATGGGTCTGACGCACATCTTGTACTATGTGCCAGGAGTCCATATGCTGCAGCAGTTATTTGGTCGACGTGCGACACAGAGGATATGTTTGGTATGATACTCACCCTAAGAATCCTTTCCTTGAGTGAGATTTGCAGTTTTTGACCCTCTAGCCTGTAATTCTTCCGAGAGTTTTTTTTCTTTTTGTCCCTCTCAAGCTTCATTACTTTGCACTTGATAGGGTTAAACTCCAGGAGCCATTTTTTAGATCATGTTTGCAGTCTATCCAGATCCCTTTGTAGTCTTTCCTAATCCTCGTCCGCTTGTATTCTCCTCATCATTTTTATGTCGTCTACGATCAGGGACACTTCTGAATCCATTGCTTCTGTCTTATCATTCACGTATACAAGAAACAGAGGCGTTCACTCCGCCACCTCGTCATGTACCATCACTCGTTGTATCGTTCCTGTCGGATATTTTCTGATTCCTTGTAGTGTTTTTTTTAGATATTCCCTCTATTCCAGCCTCTCCCTGTAGCTTTTGTACCAGCCTCTTGTGAGGTCGTTGTCGAGAGCCTTTTTACTGTCTAAGAACATGCTATCCACTTATCCCTCCCCCTCTCTCTCTCTCTTTCTCTCTCCTGTTACTTTTGCTCTCTCTTCTGTTACTTTTTTGTAAGATTCCAGTAGGATTGTGATACAGAATTTTTCCTCCTTGAATCTGTGCTGGTTGTCATGTATATGCCCATTCCTTTTTATGTGGCCCACCAATCTTCTCCTGATAATCTTCTCCACGACTTTACATGCTATATATGCCCACAACATTGGTAAGTAGTTTAATACTGCCTGTCTGTCTCCTGCCTTAAAAAGTGCTACTATATTTACTAAGATAGATTTTTTGAAGAATGTTATTTGCAGCGCAAAGTGCTTCTGCTCCCTGCCTCAGGTTCCATGGATATATGTTATCTGGGCCCACTGCCTTCCAAGTATCTAGTTCACACAGTAGTTTCTTCACCTATTCATCGGTTGTGTGTAGTATGTCCAGCACTTGCTTGTGAACTCTGCAGCCTCAGTTTGCTGGATTCTTTAATGTCTCTGAGAATACCTCCCTAAATCTTTTTCTGAGCACTTCACATTCTGAGCACTTCATCATTCCTTGTAAGTTGCCCATATAAGGTGTCCCTGATTGCTGTTTTCTCCTGATGTAACAGTACAACAGCTTAGGGTCAGATTTGGATTTCAATGCTATATCATTCTCATATTCTAATGTTTCTCCCTCCATGAATATTCATTTCTGGCATGTCGGATAATCCCCTTATTTTCCCGGATCCTTTGTCTTCTGTACTTTTTCCATTCTCTAGCATACTTAATTTTGGTCTCTTTACACATTTGGGTGAACCAATAGCTCATATTGGTTTTCTTATTCTTACTATTGTCCTTGGGAACGAACGTCTCTTGTGCCTCCTTGCATTTTGTGGTGAAATATTCCATCATTTCATTTACCATGTGATCATTAGGCCTTTCATAAGTGATGGTTCCATCATCAGAACGACTTAAGGTGAATATGAGATCCACTTTTGCTGGTTCATCCTGCAGTCTTTCTGTAGTGTCATTAGAATGTTGATGCATAAGGTTTTTCCAGTAGCACTTCCATCATGTTAGCTCTCCTCATTTCAGGCCCTGCAGGTTTTCCCAGTCAATCACGCACAACTAGCAACTTTGCCCTACCCATATGGGCCCCTTCTGGCCACCTCAGCTCTGTTGCTCTCATCACATTCTTCATTTTGCCTCCTGCTATTCTGTGGGTAGTTGTACATCAGTGCAATCACCACCTTAGGACCCCCAGTCTGAAGTGTTCCTACTATGGAGTCCGATGCTTCCATTCTGTCCATTCCTTCCATTTCGTCAATGTCAACTTTTTTTTTTTTATGCAGTGCAGCTTTTCCTTCCCCTCTCTGCTCCCTCTGTATTTACTCAGGATTTGATTTCCACATGGAAAGATCATATCTATTATCATCCTACTGAACTTCGTTTCTGTGAGTGCTATGACGTCTGGGAATATCTCCATGATTTCGCTCTTCACATTTGTTACCAAATCTTCATTATATTTTCTAATTTTGTATGTGTGTTTGTGTGTGTGTGTGTACTCACCTAGCTATGGTTGCAGTGGTCGAATTATAGCTCCTGACCCCACCTTTTCATTGGCCATTACTACTTCACTCTAACTCTTCAATGAGATTTATCATACCACTTCTTAAAGCTCTGTATAGATCCTGGTTCCACTATATCACTTCTCAGACTATTCCACTTCCTCTCAGCCCTCTGACTGAAGAAATACTTCCTAACATTCCTGTGATTCGTCTGAGTCTTCAACTTCCTACTGAGAACCCTTGTTGCTGTGTCCCTTCTCTGGAACATCCTGACTCTGTCCACCTTGTCGACTCTTCTAAGTATTTTATATGTCGTTATCACATCCCTTGTGTATGTGTCTGTGTGTGAATGTGTATGTGTGTGTGTGTGTATATGTGCGTGAGTGTCCTTGTGTGTGTATGTGTGTGTGTGTCCATGTGTGTGTGTGTGTGCATCTGTGTGTGTGTACTCACCTATTTGTGGTTGCAGGGGTCGAGTCCTAGCTCCTGGCCCCGCAGTGTGTGTGTGTGTGTGTGTGTGTGTGTGTGTACTCACCTAGTTGTACTCACCTAGTTGAGGTTGCAGGGGTCGAGTCCGAGCTCCTGGCCCCGCCTCTTCACTGGTTGCTACCAGGTCACTCTCCCTGAACCGTGAGCTTTATCATACCTCTGCTTTAAGCTATGTATGGATCCTGCCTCCGCTACATCGCTTCCCAAACTATTCCACTTACTGACTACTCTGTGGCTGAAGAAATACTTCCTAACATCCCTGTGATTCATCTGTGTCTTCAACTTCCAATTGTGTCCCCTTGTTACTGTGTCCAATCTCTGGAACATCCTGTCTTTGTCCACCTTGTCAATTCCTCTCAGTATTTTGTATGTCGTTATCATGTCCCCCCTATCTCTCCTGTCCTCCAGTGTCGTCAGGTTGATTTCCCTTAACCTCTCCTCGTAGCTCTGGGACTAGTCTTGTTGCAAACATTTGCACTTTCTCTAGTTTCTTTACGTGCTTGGCTAGGTGTGCGTTCCAAACTGGTGCCGCATACTCCAATATGGGTCAAACGTACACGGTGTACAGGGTCCTGAACGATTCCTTATTACGATGTCGGAATGCTGTTCTGAGGTTTGCTAGGCGCCCATATGCTGCAGCGGTTATTTGGTTGATGTGCTCTTCAGGAGATGTGCCTGGTGTTATACTCACCCCAAAATCTTTTTCCTTGAATGAGGTTTGTAGTCTCTGGCCCCCTAGACTGTACTCTGTCTGCGGTCTTCTTTGCCCTTCCCCAATCTTCATGACTTTGCACTTGGTGGGATTGAACTCCAGGAGCCAATTGCTGGACCAGGTCTGCAGCATGTCCAGATCCCTTTGTAATTCTGCCTGGTCTTCGATCGAGTGAATTCTTCTCATCAACTTCATGTCATCTGCAAACAATGACATCTCAGAATCTATTCCTTCCATCATGTCGTTCACAAATACCAGAAACAGCACTGGTCCTAGGACTGACCCCTGTGGGACCCCGCTGGTCACAGGTGCCCACTCTGACACATCGCCACTTACCATGACTCGCTGCTGTCTTCCTAACAAGTATTCCCTGACCCATTGTAGTGCCTTCCCTGTTATCCCTGCTTGGTCCTCCAGTTTTCGCACCAATATCTTGTGTGGAACCATGTCAAACGCCTTCTTGCAGTCCAAGAAAATGCAATCCACCCACCCCTCTCTCTCTTGTCTTACTGTTGTCACCATGTCATAGAACTCCAGTAGGTTTGTGACACAGGATTTCCCATCCCTGAAACCATCTTGGCTGCTGTTGATGAGATCATTCCTTTCTAGGTGTTCCACCACTCTTCTCCTGATAATCTTCTCCATGATTTTGCATACTATACATGTCAGTGACACTGGTCTGTAGTTTAGTGCTTCATGTCTGTCTCCTTTTTTAAAGATTGGGACTACATTTGCTGTCTTCCATGCCTCATGCAATCTCCCTTTTTCGATAGATGTATTGAATATTGTTGTGTGTGTGTGTGTGTTGTGTGTGTGTGTGTGTGTGTGTGTGTGTGTGTGTGTGCGTGTGTGTGTGTGTGTACTCACCTAGTTGAGGTTGCAGGGGTGTGTGTGTGTGTGTGTATGTGTGTGCATACACGACTACTAACCTTGCTTGTGATGGCGTCTGCAATGCGTCCCATGATCAGCAGCACTGCCAACAATATACACTGAGCTGTCAGATTTGCCACGAAGAATACGTCCATGGTGCGCATCCTTAATTGTGTAATTGAGTAGAAGATTGTGCTGATGATTGTGCAGAAGCAGAAGACAATGAAGACAGTCAGAGGAGTGGATAGAATACCCTCCATCTCCCTGTAAAGCTTCCTGAGGGAGATGTACTGCTTGTGTAGCTGTGTTAAATGTATCTCGATTCCTCTCTGGATAGCTTGACTTAGTTCTTCATTAGTAGCAGTTAACAAGTCGTCTATTATTTGTCCGAGAATAATGTAGTAACATGATGGGACTAATACTACAATATTTAACCACATAAAAGAGAGAGTAAACAGAGTGATTATCCACAACGGTATCTTTCCACTCAGAGCTTTAAGATACCAAATGGATGAAACTGAAATGCTGCTAAATATTGATATTAAAACAATAAGTAAATATAAACATGTTTTAAATCCTCTGATGTGTAATTGTTTGTATTGGTCTAGGTGAGCAGACATTGTCTTATGATTGATCCAGAAGGAGACAACTATGATCCAGTAAGTTATGCAAAAGTTCCAGGCGTAAAATAATTCATTAATCTTCAGTGTGAACGTAAACTTTGCAAAATCATTACTTGGTATGACGAAATCTGAAACAAAAGTTATCGAGTTACGAATATATGGATAAATATCATAATATTCAAATTTAAAAAATCACAACATGTCTGTCATATAAAGGTCAGATGATTTAGCTACCACATGGTGCTGAGGGGTATCGCTATCACATAGTGTGTGGTGGTCAAGGCTACCACATAGTGTGTGTTGGTCAAGGCTACAACATAGTGTGTGGTGGTCAAGGTTACCACATGGTGCTGAGGGGCATCGCTACCACATAGTGTGTGGTGGTCAAGGCTACCACATAGTGTGTGGTGGTCAAGGCTACCACATAATGTGTGGTGGTCAAGGTTACCACATGGTGCTGAGGGGCATCGCTACCACATAGTGCGTGGTGGTCAAGGCTACCACATGGTGCTGAGGGGCATCGCTACCACATAGTGCGTGGTGGTCAAGACTACCACATAGTGTGTGGTGGTCAAGGCTACCACATGGTGCTGAGGGGCATCGCTACCACATAGTGCGTGGTGGTCAAGACTACCACATAGTGTGTGGTGGTCAAGGCTACCACATAGTGTGTGGTGGTCAAGGCTACCACATAGTGTGTGTTGGTCAAGGCTACAACATAGTGTGTGGTGGTCAAGGCTACCACATAGTGTGTGGTGGTCAAGGCTACCACATAGTGTGTGGTGGTCAAGGCTACCACATAGTGTGTGGTGGTCAAGGCTACCACATAGTGTGTGGTGGTCAAGGCTACCACATAGTGTGTGGTGGCCAAGGCTACCACATAATGTGTGGTGGTCAAGGTTACCACATGGTGCTGAGGGGCATCGCTACCACATAGTGCGTGGTGGTCAAGACTACCACATAGTGTGTGGTGGTCAAGGCTACCACATAGTGTGTGGTGGTCAAGACTACCACATAGTGTGTGGTGGTCAAGGCTACCACATAGTGTGTGGTGGTCAAGGCTACCACATAGTGTGTGTTGGTCAAGGCTAACACATAGAGTGTGGGGGTCAAGGCTACCACATAGTGTGTGGTGGTCAAGGCTACCACATAGTGTGTGGTGGTCAAGGCTACCACATAGTGTGTGGTGGTCAAGGCTACCACATAGTGTGTGGTGGTCAAGGCTACCATACAGTGTGTGGTGGTCAAGGCTACCACATGGTGCTGAGGGGCATCGCTACCACATAGTGTGTGGTGGTCTGGGCTACATATTCCCATCCTTACCGAATCGGTGAAATTTCCGATTTTTTGGATGAATTTGGTAGGGTGTGCAAAAGAAGAAAATTAAAAGTGAATACAGGAAAGAGTAAGGTTATGAGGATAACAAAAAGATTAGGTGATGAAAGATTGGATATCAGATTGGAGGGAGAGAGTAAGGAGGAGGTGAATGTATTCAGATATTTGGGAGTGGACGTGTCAGCGGATGGGTCTATGAAAGATGAGGTGAATCATAGAATTGATGAGGGGAAAAGGGTGAGTGGTGCACTTAGGAGTCTGTGGAGACAAAGAACTTTGTCCTCGGAGGCAAAGAGGGGAATGTATGAGAGTATAGTTTTACCAACGCTCTTATATGGGTGTGAAGCATGGGTGATGAATGCTGCAGCAAGGAGAAAGCTCGAGGCAGTGGAGATGTCATGTCTGAGGGCAATGTGTGGTGTGAATATAATGCAGAGAATTCGTAGTTTGGAAGTTAGGAGGAGGTGCGGGATTACCAAAACTGTTGTCCAGAGGGCTGAGGAAGGGTTGTTGAGGTGGTTCGGACATGTAGAGAGAATGGAGCGAAACAGATTGATTTCAAGAGTGTATCAGTCTGTAGTGGAAGGAAGCCGGGGGTAGGGGTCGGCTTAGGAAAGGTTGGACGGAGGGGGTAAAGGAGGTTTTGTGTGCGAGGGGCTTGGACTTCCAGCAGGCATGCGTGAGCGTGTTTGATAGGAGTGAATGGAGACAAATGGTTTTTAATACTTGACGTGCTGTTGGAGTGTGAGCAAAGTAACATTTATGAAGGGGTTCAGGGAAACCGGCAGGCCGGACTTGAGTCCTGGAGATGGGAAGTACAGTGCCTGCACTCTGAAGGAGGGGTGTTAATGTTGCAGTTTAAAAACTGTAGTGTAAAGCACCCTTCTGGCAAGACAGTGATGGAGTGAATGATGGTGAAAGTTTTTCCTTTTCGGGCCACCCTGCCTTGGTGGGAATCGGCCAGTGTGATAATAATATATATGTATATATATATATATTTCAAGTATTTTTATTTAAAAAAAAACTGTAAACTTGTGTAAAATATGTTTAGTTTAATTAGGTTAAATTAAACTGCGCTTGTTATAATAAGGTTAGACAAGTTCAGTTTTCTAAGGATCTTTTGATACAAAAATTATTAATTTTTAAACTATGTTAACATAAATGAAAGAAATATATAACTCTGAACATATAAGGAAATTATAGAAAGGACAAAATTTTAAATGAGTTCTTGCTAATTGAATAGTTTTACCCATTCGGCACGACGCACACACACACACACACACACACACACACAAACACACACAATCATGGAGAAGATTATCAGGAGAAGAGTGGTGGAACACCTAGAAAGGAATGATCTCATCAACAGCAGCCAGCATGGTTTCAGGGACGGGAAATCCTGTGTCACAAACCTACTGGAGTTCTATGACATGGTGACAGCAGTAAGACAAGAGAGAGAGGGGTGGGTGGATTGCATTTTCTTGGACTGCAAGAAGGCGTTTGACACAGTTCCACACAAGAGATTGGTGCAAAAACTGGAGGACCAAGCAGGGATAACAGGGAAGGCACTACAATGGATCAGGGAATACTTGTCAGGAAGACAGCAGCGAGTCATGGTACGTGGCGAGGTGTCAGAGTGGGCACCTGTGACCAGCGGGGTCCTGCAGGGGTCAGTCCTAGGACCAGTGCTGTTTCTGGTATTTGTGAACGACATGACGGAAGGAATAGAATCTGAGGTGTCCCTGTTTGCAGATGACGTGAAGTTGATGAGAAGAATACACTCGATCGAAGACCAGACAGAACTACAAAGGGATCTGGACAGGCTGCAGACCTGGTCCAGCAATTGGCTCCTGGAGTTCAATCCCACCAAGTGCAAAGTCATGAAGATTGGGGAAGGGCAAAGAAGGCCGCAGACGGAGTACAGTCTAGGGGGTCAGAGACTACAAACCTCACTCAAGGAAAAAGATCTTGGGGTGAGTATAACACCAGGCACATCTCCTGAAGCGCACATCAACCAAATAACTGCTGCAGCATATGGGCGCCTAGCAAACCTCAGAACAGCATTCCGACATCTTAATAAGGAATCGTTCAGGACCCTGTACACCGTACACGTTAGGCCCATATTGGAGTATGCGGCACCAGTTTGGAACCCACACCTAGCCAAGCACGTAAAGAAACTAGAGAAAGTGCAAAGGTTTGCAACAAGACTAGTCCCAGAGCTAAGAGGTATGTCCTACGAGGAGAGGTTAAGGGAAATCAACCTGACGACACTGGAGGACAGGAGAGATAGGGGGGACATGATAACGACATACAAAATACTGAGAGGAATTGACAAGGTGGACAAAGACAGGATGTTCCAGAGATTGGACACAGTAACAAGGGGACACAGTTGGAAGCTGAAGACACAGATGAATCACAGGGATGTTAGGAAGTATTTCTTCAGCCACAGAGTAGTCAGTAAGTGGAATAGTTTGGGAAGCGATGTAGTGGAGGCAGGATCCATACATAGCTTTAAGCAGAGGTATGATAAAGCTCACGGCTCAGGGAGAGTGACCTAGTAGCGATCAGTGAAGAGGCGGGGCCAGGAGCTCGGACTCGACCCCCGCAACCTCAACTAGGTGAGTACAACTAGGTGAGTACACACACACACACACACACACACACTGCTGCAGCATATGGGCGCCTGGCAAACCTGAGAATAGCGTTCCGGTACCTCAGTAAGGAATCGTTCAAGACTTTATACACTATGTACGTCAGGCCCATACTGGAGTACGCAGCACCAGTTTGGAACCCACACCTGGTCAAAAACGTCAAGAAATTAGAGAAAGTGCAAAGGTTTGCAACAAGGCTAGTTCCAGAGCTAAGGGGAATGTCCTATGAAGAAAGGTTAAAAATTAATAATGTGCAAGATTTAACGTCACGTTTCTTCTAACAAAGGTATAATTTATCAGGACACCAGGAAGAACCAGAGATTCACAGAACTTACGTTGAATATTCAAGACAGAATAAAAATTGCTCACAGTGTCCAGAATATCTTGCTGCCAATTTTGTCAAGGTCGGGAACCAAAGCAATCACAGTACTAGGGGGAGAGAGCTCAAGTTTGTAGTCAGTAGCCAGGTTTCAAACACCATTTATTGTACACCCGTAAAGGAATGGAACAGACCCTGCACATGTCAAAGTAAGTCAATGCATAAGCCAATTCAAGAAGAGAACCAAAAGGTGCCTAATGAACGTAGCAAAAGAAAGGAAGGAGAATGATTTTTTATTTTTTTTTTAGCTAACACACATGTAAATATAAATAACTCAACTTGCCTTATTTCTAGTATATCTCTTTTAGAGTATAATAATAAGATTTTATTTCCTTTATATTATAATAAGGTATTAAAAGGACTCCAATTAAGAACGACATTCTGCTTTTGACTCTCGCCCTGGCAGGTCATAGCAGCTCTCCTTACTTACTCTTTCTCCCTACGATCCCCGTTGGGGAGGGGAACCTTTACCAGCATCGTCTTCCCCTTGACTTGCACGATGAGCTACGCAAATCGTGTAAAGATCAAGCCAAAAAGTGGTACCGTTGATGATTCAACGAAGATTGCTCTTGCAACTGTTGTTCAGGGAGCATTGCATGTGAAATTTAACGCTATTTTGTCACTCAAAGAAGCTTTCATTGTCTTGTGTCACGATGATGCTGAAGCAGAGGAGATACTCACTACAGAAGCCACCACTACTCTTACTGCTCAAGGATTTACTGTTATCTCCTCTCCTGCTCTTAGAGCAAGGAAATCAGTATTTCTGAAAAAAAAACTGGACAAGATTCTGACTTCTCAACTAATTGCTGAACTCAATTCATCTATTGAAACTCAAAATACTTGGGCTACTGTTGACAGCTTTACCAAAATCCCGAGTGCATCGTCTATGCTCAAGATCACCTTTACCGACGTGAACATGGCTGCCACTGCTCTGAACGAAGGTCTTGCTGTTTACTACTACTACATCAGTCCCACCTACATTGAAGCAGAGATATACCACTACATCCAACATTGCTGGAACTGCTATTCTTATCTTCACACCACCAAAGCTTGTCCAGTAAAAGACAAGAAGTTCTGCACTACATGTGGTAGTGAGGGACACACCTTCACTTCCTGTACCGCCGCTATTCCAACACAATCAGCATGTTTAAACTGCAAAAAGTAATGATCACCATACACTGGCAGCAAAATGTCCTACAAGAAAGGATATTATGAAGAAAACACAAGATGCAGCAAAGAAAAAATCTTCTAACAAGACACCTACGTATGCCGCAATTGCAAAGTTGCAACATGACACTACAAAATTACTTCAAGCATCTACTCAACCCGCCTCCACCACCACCATCACTCCTCCAACATGTGACGTAACGAAGATACATTACTGTCTACTATACGCTCACATGCAGAATATGGCTGTACCTGGATCCTTTAATTCTACCATCAACGAGTTATTCGAATTGAATAACATGCCATTATTTACATTTCCAGCATCTCCACCTTCTGAAGAAATTCTTAAATTCACCAAGGATTTAGTCACCACCTCTGCTGCAGTAGCTCCAATACCACCAACAACTAGTGACGTCACTCAGACGTCCAATGAGAAGCCTCCACCGCCACCATTCCTCATTGAAACTGACCAATCAGAAGCCTTGCCACCAGAAACATCTTCCTATTCGACTACTGAAGATGACAACGAATATTCACTTTCACCTTCAACACTACTTAACAAGAAAGAAAAACCAGCACCAACAACACCATCTTATGACTCTCGATGGATACAGTATGAGAAGAAGATAATGACAAGTACATTAATTGGAATGGAGTCACTTTTGCACCACAGCTAATTATCCTCAAGACATGCAGCTATCTGAACTCCAATCTCACCTCATCCAAAAGAAAGTCAAGTTTGTCATCAATTCTTCTAGCTGTGGTTATAAATTTGAACTTTCAAATATTCTAAAGCACATTGAAAAATGCTCTCAAGATCCCTGATATCGACACTTGTTAACACGTCTCATGATCGTTCCTATCCAACGATTTAAACGTCTTGAAAATGGAACTATATTCTCCAAGCAAACTTTCACTGTAAAACAACGCCACAACTCCAAGTAACTACCAAGCCACTATCAACTGGCCAATCAACAATAAGCTCCTCCCTTGTCGCTTGCAGCCTCCTTTCACCATCAAGACACGGTTTTTTCCATCCAGCAAGATGCAGTCAGCACCTGCAGAGTCCCTGTTGCCTTCTACATCGCCTTCGTCAGTGTTTCTCCAGGTTTAGAAGTTGGGTTTAGTCCTGATTCTTCTCTCTTCCACTCAAGACAATCCTCTCACCGACTATTCTTCGCCCTGTCCCCACTTGCCCCTCGCCCCTCGTGGGTCCTTACCTGTGAGTCCGTGTTGTTGTTGTTTGACTCCAATTGAAAAAGTCATTTTGTGTGTCTTTTTTTGGATTATCCTAGGTTCTCTGCTGCTATGTATAATAATATATGTAACTGTATTTGTGTATACTTGAATAAACTTACTTATTGACTTATATGTATGGGATAAGCTATTTAGGGAGGAGCCAGTTTCCAAGTGATTTTAACTCCAGCTATGCTGATAGCAAACCTATGAAGCTCCAGTGGATGATAAACATTGCCACACGTAAATCTCCCAGCTCAGGTTGACAATTTCCAAAAATTTGCGTTTTGGAATACGACAGGGAAACTTAGATTTTGTCCCATCATAAGAAATAGGGGAGGAGCACACTGTTCATGTATCAGATTTTGCGATAAAGAATTAATATATTTTGAAGTGTTGTGTGTCACTTAAATTTCTTGTTTGATGAGAATGTTAACTACAAGCAAAACTTCGGCTAAGCAAAGGGGTTACCTTGGAGTGCTCGGCTACACAATTTGTTCCAGAGAATATGACATAAAATCGTCAGAGAAACATGATTTCACCCACTTCACGTGATTTAGACATGATGATGTGATGGTCACTGTGCACTGGAAATTCCTAACACCTTCAAGAAGAGTTAAATTAAGTAGAATCATTCATACAATTCATCTTAGAGAATTAAGTTAACGACGCTGTTTCCTTCTTGGCTGATAGACTCACAGGACAAAGTAATGTTCTCAGGTGAAGGTTATACAGGACGCTGAGGTACGAAAGTGATTTAATTCACATTTTCTCTCACTTTGATCAGAAAAGTTAGAAATGGATACTAATATGTTTTTACCTCAGTGCACTCAGAGGCTGCAGCGACGATATCCATAAGGAGGAATACGATTACGCAGGAAACGCTTTCTCTAACCACAGATTCCTTCACCAGATGATCTACAACCGTATTCGAAAAACAGACATGAATCACTAGATTGCTAGGACATAGTACATTACCCTTAGTAGCTGTATACTATCATAAAGAGCCACAGCCTACAGTGCATCCCACATCATCCTTAGCTGTATACTATCATGAGGAGCCACAGCTTACAGTGCATCCTACATCATCCTTAGCTGTATACTATCATGAAGAACCACAACCTACAGTGCATCCTACATCATCCTTAGCTGTATACTATCATGAAGAACCACAACGTACAGTGCATCCCACAGTAATTATAAATCAAACATCAACGTCGCCGTTGATACCACCGAGATCATGTAAGACTTTGCCTACAGGATGGGTATGGGTTACATAATAAAGATATTAAACTAACTTTGAACTACCCACCGTAAAAAATGTCACAGGGGTTCACAATAGTTCCTGCAGGAGATGCGACATTATCTTCACCAAGACGACACCAAGAATTTTTCCTGTTCATCAACTGAAGCAAGCATATTATTATTATAATCAAAAAGAAGCGCTAAGCCACAAGGGCTATACAGCGCTGCAGGGTAGGGAAGGAAGCAAGGGAATTGGATGGCAGGAGGGAGGGGGGATGATCAGCAGGTTACAGAAAACAGCGGGGCAGGGGATAGTACGGGGGTAGAGGGTAGCAAGAGATACAAGTAGAAAGGGCTGAAAGTATCAGAATTTGTGAAGTAAGTCAGTCGTTGTCAAAAAGTCAATAAGAGAGTCCGGATGAAAGGTGGGTCCATCAGCGAGAAGGGAAGGTAAAGAGAGAGCAGCGGGGCGAAGACGACGACAGAGGTAAATTCTGCGTGCTCGTTGATAAAGTGGGCAGTCCAACAGAATGTGGCTGACTGATAATGGAGCTTGGCAATTCTCACAGAGAGGAGCAAGTCGCCTCTCCATGAGATATCCATGAGTAAGACGAGTATGGCCAATGCGAAGACGGGAGAGAGTAGTCTCCCAACCTCGACACTGGTGATAAGAAGACGGCCAGTAACCTATACTCGGTTTAATAGACTGAAGTTTGTTGCCGAGCATAGTAGACCAACGTTGTTGCCAACGGGTGTGAAGGTGGGAAGATATTACAGCAAAATAGTCCGTACATGGAATACCTCTATAAGAAACTGGTAGGTCATGTACTGCTGACCGCGCAGCAGTGTCTGCCTGTTCATTGCCCTGTACGTCAACATGACCAGGGACCCAACAAAAAACAATATCTTTATGCTTAGTAAAGATGCGGCGTAGCCAAAGTTGGATACGGAGGACTAAGGGGTGAGGTGTATCAAATTTTTGTATAGCCTGTAAAGCACTAAGGGAGTCTGAGACAACCACAAATGATGACACAGGCATAGATGCAATACGGATAAGTGCTGTAAGGATGGCATATAATTCAGCAGTAAAAATACTAGCTGAAGATAGTAAATGCCCTTGTACGACGCTGTCCGGAAACACTGCTGCGAATCCTACGCCGTCAGAAGACTTAGAGCCATCTGTGTACACAGCAATGGCATGAGAATGAGAGTGAAAGTGGTCAAGAAAAAGAGAGCGGGAAGCGACCGTAGACAGTTGGGCTTTCGAGCAAGGGAGGGAGAAAGAACAGACTCGAACAGCTGGAACTTCCCAGGGGGGTAGGGAAAAGTGAGATGCTACATGTACATAGAAAGGTGGTAGTTGAAGAGAAGACAAGAGCGAATGAAGGCGAAGAGAGAAGGGACGGAGTAAGCAGGGGCGGCGAACAAATAAAGAATGTCTACTAATATCAGTGACCATTCTATAAATGGAAGGATTGCGGAGATCATGAGAGCGTACATAGTAGCGCAGGCAATGGGCATCACGGCGATCGGATAAGGATGGAACGTTCGCTTCTGCATAGAGGCTTTCGACAGGGGAAGAGCGAAAAGCACCAAGGCATAAACGTAATCCTTGGTGATGAATGGGGTTAAGGCTAGAGAGAGTAGCAGGAGATGCCGCTGAATAGATCTGGTCACCATAATCAAGTTTCGATAAAATAAGGGTGGAATGTAGGTGAAGGAGGGTTCGACGATCAGCTCCCCACGAAAGATGAGCAAGGGTTTTAAGAAGGTTCAGCCGGCTGTGACAAGTTGCCTTCAGAGAGGTAATGTGAGGTTTCCAGGATAACCTACGATCAAAGAGGAGGCCCAGAAACTTGACTGTATCACGTTCAGGGATACGTGAGCCATAGAGGTACAAAGGATGATCAGAGATGACAGAGCGTCTAGTGAAAGTGATTTGGTGGGTTTTAGTGCTGGAAAATTTAAACCCATGTGTGGTGGCCCAATTGGAAACACGGTCGACTGCATGCTGGAGAGAAACTGTAAGGAGGTGACAGTCAGCGCCTGCACAGGCAATAGCGAAGTCATCAACATAGAGTGATGACCAAATATTTGATGGAAGACTAGAGGCCAAATCATTAATAGCAAGGAGAAAAAGTGTTGTGCTCAGAACACATCCCTGGGGGACACCTTCAGCTTGGACAAAGTCCGGGGAGAGCACATTATTAACCCGAACACGGAAATGCCTGTCAGTTAAAAAGTTCTTAAGGAAGGATGGTAGATTGCCTCGAAGGCCTAAGGAGTGGGCTTGGGCTAAAATATTATACCTCCAAGTTGTGTCATATGCCTTCTCAAGGTCAAAAAATATGGCAATAACTGAGTGGTTATTCGCAAAGGCATTACGAACATACGTATCCAAGCGCAGTAAGGGGTCTATGGTAGAACGTCCCTTACGAAAGCCATATTGACGAGTGGAGAGACTGTTGTGTGTCTCTAAATACCACACTAAACGTCTATTTACTAGACGTTCCATTACTTTGCAAAGTGCACTGGTAAGAGCAATGGGACGATAGTGGGAGGTTTCATGTCCCGTAGTGCCTGGTTTGCGGAAAGGGAGAACAATGGCGGATTTCCACGGCTGTGGAAGAACTCCTTGTGACCAAATAAGATTGTAAAGGCGTAATAGGACTGCAAGGGCTGACTGATGTAAATGTTGTAGCATACGAATATGAATGTCGTCGGGCCCAGCTGCCGATGATCGACAAGCTGAGAGTGTTGCCTCCAGTTCTTGAAGTGTAAAAGGCACATTATACTGTTCTTCTCTGAGAGAAGAAAAGTCCAAGGGTGCTAACTCTCTGGCAGACTTTGAGGAAAGAAATGAGGGGCATAGATGGAGTCCCTGAGAAATACGGACCAGATGATTGCCAATTTCATTGGCAACATCTAGTGGGTTTGCTATATCAACACCGGCAACCCGCAGAACAGGAGCCGGGTCAGGAGAATATTTACCACTCAGTTTTCGTACTTTTTTCCAGACTGCACTCATAGAGGAAACAGAGGTGATGGTGGAGACATAATCTCGCCAGCAAGTGCGTTTAGCGTCACGGATGACACGGCGAGCGATCGCACGCTTCTGTTTAAAATCAAGGAGTCGCTCTGTGGTTCTATTGTACCGGTACCTGCCCCATGCAGCGCGTTTCAAACGTACTGCACGAGCACAAGCAGGAGACCACCAAGGCACGCATTTCTGAGAATGCCTGCCCGAAGTTTGGGGTATAGAATGAGAAGCTGCGGTGAAAACGGAGGACGAGAAGAGGTGTAAAAGCTCATCGATGGAGGACGAAGAAGGAACCTCTTTAAAAACAGTCAGGTGTGAGTAAAGGTTCCAATTTGCCCGATTAAATTGCCAGCGTGGGGTGCGAAGAGGTGGCGAATATGAAGGGGAAGTAAGAATGATTGGGAAATGATCACTGTCATGTAAGTCCGGGAGAACAGACCAAGTAAAGTCTAATGCGGCGGAGGAAGAACAAACTGAGAGATCGATGCAAGAGAGAGTATGAGTCCGAGGATCAAAATGGGTGTGAGTACCTGTATTTAAAACATGGAGGGGGTGGGTGGCAAGAAAAGCCTCTAACTGAATTCCACGGGAATCACAGTGAGACCCTCCCCAGAGGAAATGGTGGGCATTAAAATCACCAAGTAACAGAATCGGTGGCGGTAATGACGAAACAAGGAAGGCAAAATCCGGAATAGATAATGCCCGAGAAGGAGAGAGATATAAAGAACAGAGCGTATACCACCTATGTAAGTTGAAGCAAGCATAAGTCTTCTGAATAATAGTTATTTTCTGAAACATGTTTTTGCATCACCACAAATCTTACTCACAAGATTTAATAAAAGTTGCTGTTTGATATCGTCTCTAAACAAAATCAAACAAAACTTTTGGATGGTTATTGTTATTTATCAATTCTTATGTCGCTCATTTTTAGAAAAAAAAAAAAAACATAAATTGAGATGATGGACCTGATGTACTTCTATTTGAAGCTTCATGAACCAGACTCTCGTACTTGATCTTTTTACCGTTTAATCTATTTTTAACTTATTTATCTTAGGTACTTAAAAAACGCCATTGAAGCAATTCCCTGCATTTAGTGCCTTTATTACCACTTGTTGAAAATACCGGGTAGAGAGTACGGGAGAATTATTACTGAAAGTGAAACACGTAAGAAAGTCATTAAGATTGCAGTAGAACACGGCAGGTTTACGAAGGTTAAATATTATTCAGGTTGTTAATATTGAAGAATTAAAGTGAATTAAACTTGAATTAAACTGTTTTTTTTTTTTTTTTTTTTTTTTTGCATTTATAGATTTAGAAGATATATAATGATGTGGATATGGGGGGGGGGGGAAGAATATATCAGATGCTGCAAATGATTAAAAAAAGGTAGTTACTAAAATCAGAAAATATTAAGCATATGTAGACAGCCTGTACTGTCTGTACAGACAGCCCATGCTGTCTGCCAGCTTAGTTCATATTTCGCGCTATGCTGGTGCTGCCACCTAGGCCTTCCCACTTCAGTATGCCCAGACTTGCCTCGCCCTCACTCACACAGCGGCCTAGCAGCAACACACAAGGCCTCTCCAGCTCTCTCTCGTGGGCATGGCCCTGCCCGGGCCATGGGCACAAACACACAAGCCTGTGTAACCCAACACTACTTATCAATAAAGTAAGAAGCCTCCGAAGAAGACGTATCATTTAACCACCGCGTACAGCCTACAAAACAAACCTGTAATAATGGTGACAGCGGTGCTCGCAGCAGTTGTGTTTGCCTGAAGAGAGGGAGGAAGAGGTATGAAGTCATCTTCACTTCATCACCCTACACAAGAAGCATCCGTCTCTCAACGAGTTATCCTGATGTCGTGTCTGCACTTTTGAGCATCCAGACACAGGTACAAGCAGGATCCAGCCGAAATTTGCCGAAATTCTCCGAGAATTGTAAGTGACCCCACGCTACAGCGTCCCACGCTACAGTGTCCCACGCTGTTTCTCAAGTCACGTGTTCAGCGTCACTTGTATGCTGTTGTTGTTGTTCAGCTCAGCACAGCTGTTTCAGCAAGCCAGAGGTGAGTTTTGTGGTGATTTCTGCGTCCAGTGTGAGCTTCTCCACGTGTTTGTGGGTGGAGGAGGAGGAGGAATGGCTAGATGCTCGCCCCGCCATACACTCACCCACACTCCTCGCCACCACACTACCATACACCACTCACCACTGCTCACTCCCTTTGCTGTTTTCTCTGCTGTTTTTCGTGTGATTCATTGTGTATCCGAGTGCCCGAAGCCACTCGAAGCTGCGTGGATCAGCATGCCACATAGATCACGACACCACGTGGATCGACACCACGTTGGGTGTGGCCGATGTCACGTAGACCTACAAAGCCACATGAGTTACCAGATGTCCCAGGCCACATGCTGTGGTCTGCTGCCCGCATCACATCGACGCCACCCACGATGCTGCCCGACTTCATGACGTCACGATGTCTGCTGACGTCACCTCGCGATGTCTGCCTGACGTCACCTCACGATGTCTGCCTGACGTCACCTCACGATGTCTGCCTGACGTCACCTCACGATGTCTCCTGACGTCACCTCACGATGTCTGCTGACGTCACCTCACGATGTCTGCCTGACGTCACCTCACGATGTCTGCTGACGTCACCTCACGATGTCTGCCTGACGTCACCTCGAGATGTCTGTTGACGTCACTGCTGCTGACGTCACCTTGCGACATCACGCCTGACATCACATGATGTCACATCGAGTGTTCTAGTAATTATTTCAGTATTGTCGAGAAGATTGAGAGAAGATATATGTCGTGTGTTAATTAATTCCTCTCAGTCAGTGTTCTCACATTTTAGTATGTCTTAGTCAGTTTTATGCGCAGAAAAGCATCATTTGCTAGTTAAGCCATGTTGTACCGTATGTACAGCGGTGTGTTTGTAAGTTTTCCGTGTGTCCAGTGAGGTCTGTGGTCAGACCCTTGAGTTGCACCACTGTGCTAAGTCACCCGCGTGACCAGTGTTTGACAGCTGATTACTCAGCCCTGAGCGTATGAGCCCCCTTGTACAGAAAGCTTTTATGCTCGTCGCTCGTGATGTTCTGTAGAATCGTACCTGCTACGATTCCCATCAAGATTTGTTTCACTTCACCTCCAGACCGTCAGAATGCAGTTATATGTAGAGAAACAAGTCTGGGGATGCTTAGACTAACCTCTGCTATAACTCCAACTGCCGAGAGAATGACGCGCTGTGTCAGCCTCGTGTCACAAGCTTCAGTGAGCAGCCTCCACAAAGATGTCATCACTTTGACTGCTAGCTCTCTCACTGCAGTCTGGTGTATGATGTTACGACTCCCAGATGTTTCGCCCAGTCGTCTCTGCCACGACTCGCTCCACGCTAGCCGGCAGTGAGAGCCCAGCGACAGTACCAGTCGAGAAGTGTCCTCCTGAGTCGCTTGCCAGAAGTCCTGCCCAGTTGCCGAGTTTTGTCGACGCCTCACTCGAGGGCACCAGCATGTCGTGCCCCAAGTTGAGTGAAAACCTGCAGCGTCTCCTACGATGACTGCTTCACCGTTCCAGAGACCGTACCCTGTTACGTCACAGCTCAGTCGCAGCGATGTCTCCTGTGTTGCAGTATCTGTCCAGACGCAGGAAGGCGTGCAGTGATGCCCATCGACGCTCACTGCCTATGACCACGATGTTTAGCACAACTCACATGTTTTTTTCTTCCCTCCCTGTAGGAAGTTTTTTTTCCATGTCCATATGTATATATATGTTTTTATTTTGTGTTCTGTGCCCTGTTCCTACGAGAGAGAGACCTAGTTCCTTTTACTACTAGTATTGTCGCGTCGGGACGACACGCGGTAGGTGGCCGAGCATATGTAGACAGCCTGTACTGTCTGCACAGACAGCCCATGCTGTCTGCCAGCTTAGTTCATATTTCGCGCTATGCTGGTGCTGCCACCTAGGCCTTCCCACTTCAGTATGCCCAGACTTGCCTCGCCCTCACTCACACAGCAGCCTAGCAGCAACACACAAGGCCTCCCAGCTCTCTCTCGTGGGCATGGCCCTGCCCGGGCCATGGGCACAAACACACAAGCCTGTAAACCCAACACTACTTATCAATAAAGTAAAAAGCCTCCAAAGAAGAAGTATATCATTCACACCCCGCTACCAGAACCCCAAATAAGCTCGTTATACATAGAATGTAGTGTGTCTAGGGAGGAAAAGGATCGATTTTCCAGATAAAGTACGACTTTGATGTTTGATGTCAGCGTGTATAATGTGCTTATGAAGTACAGTGAAAACGTAGGATATGTTTGGGTGTTGAGGATATTTGTTTCATTGCAATATAATGAATCTTATATGAAGATGAAGTTATGATAATTGTTCTTCTCTGGTGAGACAGTTGAGTTGAGAGATAATGAAGAGAAGATATAAATGATAACGGAGGAGTTTAGGAAGGTGTGCAAAAAAAATGAAATTAAAAGTGAACATTGTAAATAACATGGTCGTAAGAGTAGCAAAAAAAAAAAAAAGTATATGAGTCAACGAAATTAAGATATGTAGTGTAAGTATATGGAGGAAGTGAATGTACTCACCTAATTGTGGTTGCAGGGGTCGAGTCATAACTCCTGAACCCACCTCTTCACTGGTCGCTACTAGGTACCTCACTCCCTGCTTCATGAGCCTTATTATACCTTAATCATATAATAAATAAATGACAGTTTGCCAGATTGGTCTTTGAAAGACGAATTAAAACATAGACAAGATGATTGTATATAGACAGGTAGAGAACCTGTGGAGAGACAGAGGTATGTATATGGAGACAAAAAATCGGGAAAGTACAAGTGCTTATTGATCCCTACCATTTTAATGGGTGTTAGGTACGTGTATTAAATGTTGCAGCGAGGAGGAGGATGCAGGTACTGGAGATTTTAGTGGGTGTTAGGTACGTGTATCAAATGTTGCAGCGAGGAGGAGGATGCGGTACTGGGGATTTTAGTGGGTGTTAGGTACGTGTATCAAATGTTGCAGCGAGGAGGAGGATACAGGTACTGGGGATTTAATTTTTAAGAGATATATATGTTAAAAATTTTATGCATAGAAAAAGGTGCAAAGATATACAAATACGATATTGGGTTACAAAGAGCATTATTTTGAGTGTACATTAGTGGCTGCCAATATGGTTTGCTAATTTAGGAAGAATACAGCAGAGTTGGGTGAAAAAGACAATGCAATAATTTTGGGTGTAAAGAAGGAAGGGGTATGTAATAGGAATCGGTGGAGGGAAGGTGTGAAGGTTGTAAGTATTATGGAGCTGAGGATGATGCAAACATGATTAATGGTGTTAGATTGGAATGAGTGAAGACAATTGGTTGTACTGGAGCGTGAACAAGGCTTATGTTTATTAACAGATTCTGTTAATACCTGTCAGACGAACTTAGGTGCTGCGAGTGGGAAGTAGTAATACCGGCGAATAAAAAAGAAAAGTAGTTTTTGTGCTATGACAAAAATGGGAGGGTGATGTTATAAGACGAATGACCATTATAATTCTTGTGTGTGTGCAGTTGGGGAAGACATCTACTGAATGAATGGTGGAGAATGTTTCCGCTTCTGCGCCACCTTACTTGACTCTAAGATGAACGGTACTGTAAATAATTAATAATATTAAGAATAATGAAAATAATAATAATAATAATTATTATTATTATTATTATAAAAAATACTAATAACTAACAAATGCAAGTACAGTTAAAGTATTACTTACTAGTATATACAATAAGGAAGGTGGTGCCTAAAAAGACATTGATGATGAGAGATCCAACAGTTAATAAGACACTGCAAGATGATCTTGGTCCACGCACACGACCGAGAAGACCTAAACCCACACTCAGCACCACCAACACAGTCACAAACTTCTCACTCTTCCCAGTGATCGAACTCATGGTGAAAGTTGCCATGGAAGACTTCACTTGTGGTCTGAAAGGTTATACCTTCACAACATCTGAGACACCCATGATGTAAGGTTCTTGTGTGTGATAATAACATCACACACAGGAACATCGTCATTGCACAGTCAACAGAGGATGGCTGTCTGGGAATTATTTAGAATATTGCTCTTTACTATCATTAATGGAAAAATAATTATAATTAATAATAATGAAGCTCATTTACAGTCGATTTAATGTTGGAAGAGGCATTTATATATTGATCATGTAAGAATGTTTATAAAAGAGAGAGAATGTAGATAAATGGTTCAGACGCCAGTAAATTGATAAACAGAAGAGAGTTGAATTTTCTTGAAAATAGTCATTATACATAATAGAAGGACCTGAAGGACCTGACTGTACTTGTGAAAAGGAATTAAAACATTAACAAGTTCATCGATATGCTTTAAACGTGTAAAAATCATGTAACATCAAGGGTATAAGAGGTAATTATTTTAATTTTTATTATTATTCAGTAAGAGCTAAACTGTCAAGGACTGAGTACATTGTTGTCAGGCAAGGACTCTTAATATACATATCATATTTCCTGAATACATATTCTGCTGTTGTATATTTATGTATGACTGCGTATATATTGGGAATTTTTAGTTTCCTTTCCAACACTGTGTTCTGGGAGTCTGTGAGGGTGGGGGACCTGGCAGTGTGCTGTGGAATTCTACAGCGTAATGTGGGGTGGGGGATGTAAGTGTGGATTGTGGTTTGTGTTGGGATAGCGTGTTTGGTTGCGGGATTCTCAGCGTGGTTCTGTGTGTGCTTGTGCTTGTTTCTCTGCCCTACTCTTGTTATCTCCTAATTCTGTCCTTGTCTCTCTTCCTAGCCTCTTTCGCCTCTGTGTTACCTCTTTCCCAGCTGCTGTCGTTCTGTTTTTGTTCTGTCTCGGTCTAGGAAAACCTTCTTGTATGATGACGATTCCTTCAACCAAAGTTTCACTTGCAGGATCCTGTTCTGCACTGTTTCTGCCTCGAAAATCAGCTTGACCGGTTGATGTCTTCCCTTCAAGTACCCCTTATTCTCTGAAAATTTACTATTTCGCTCATGTCCTCCTATTGATTTGATAATATTTTCAATCTCTTGTTTTTGCTGTCTTTCATTGTGTCATCCCCTCGCATTAGTGAAGCCCATGAATAAACACTGGCTTCCCCCTCCCATCCTACTGCCTTTTCCTCTGTGTCTCCAGGTCCCGTTTGTACATGGTCATTGTCTCCCTTACTTTTTCCTGTAGCTCATGGTGGCACGATTGTGCCTTTGCCTCTGACCTGCCCACCTCTCCACCCTCTTCCCCCTCCCATACTACTATCCCTGCTCCCAACTGCTCTCCCCTTTCATTCCTCGGCTCTACTTGGTGTGCTGATACGGCCTTAGCATAAGTTTTGTCTCCTTTCTTCTCGTTTGACTCCTCGTTCAGTAGGGGTGTATTAGCTCCTGATGCTATGTCTCCTCTGGGCACTAGCCATGTAACTAGCTTCAGCCTATTTACCTCGTATTCTAGGACCCTTATCCTGGCTTCTGTGGCTTCAGCTATTGACTCCTATTTCTTTATCTCCTCCTCCACCCTCTTTTCCAATTTTGCAGAGAGGTCTTCCTCCATCCTTTTCTCCATGTGCGCAGCAAGCCTAGCCTAGTTTGCTCTCCCACTCTTGCTCCAACCTTTTAAATTGCTGTTCTATCCATTCTTCCATACCAGAACCATTTTCCTCTGATTCTCTGAGTCTTTGACTTCCCTTCTGAGCCACCATTTTTTTGGGAGGTTGGTGTTGTAGTTTTGTGTGTGAGCGGGAGTAGGGTGTCTCTGTGTATCTATATATATGTGTATTAGTGGTTAGTGGAGTGTGCCTTTGTGCAAGTGTGTTTTTCTGCATTTTTGTGGGAGTATGTCTGTTTATGTGTGTGCATTTGTATGAGTGTGTATGTGCATGTGTGTATGCAGTGTACTCACCTAGTTGTGGTTGCGGGGGTCGATTTACAGCTCCTAGCCCAGCCTCTTCTACTGGCCACTACCCAGTCACTCTTCCTGCTCCGTGAGCATTATCATACCTCTGCTTAAAGCTATGAATGAATCCTGCCTCCATTACATCGCTTTCCAAACTATTCCACTTCCTGACTGCTCTGTTACTGAAGAAATACTTCCTAACATCCCTGCGATTCATCTGTGTCTTCAACTTCCAACTGTGTCCCCTTATTGATGTGTCCCATCTCCAGAACATTCTGTCTCTGTCCACCTTGTCAATTCCTATCAGTGCTTTATATGTCATTACCATATCTTCCCTAACTCTCCTGTCTTCCAGTGTCATCAGGTCGATTTACCTTAACCTCTCCTCGTAGGACATACCCTTTAACTCTGGGACTAGTCTTGTTGCAAACCTCTGCACTTTCTCTAGTTTCCTTACATGCGAGTTCCAAACTGACACTACATATTCCAAAATGGGCCTAACATACACAGTGTACAAGGTCCTGAATGACTCCTCATTTAGATGTCGGAATGCTGTTCTTGCCAGGTGCCCATATGCTGCAGCAGTTATTTAATTGATTTGTGCCTCAAGAGACGTTCCTGGTGTTAAACTCACAGGAAGAACCTTTTTCTTGAGTGTGGTTTATGCGCTCTTGCCCCCTAGATTGTACTCCATCTGTGGTCTTCCTTGCCCTTCGTCAATCTTCATGACTTTGTATTTGGTGGGGTTGAACTCCAGGAGTCAGTTTCTGGACATGGCCTGCAGTCTGTCCAGATCCCTTTGTAGTTCTGTCTGGTCATCGTCCGATTGAATTCTTCTCATCAACTTCACATCATCTGCAAACAGGGACACTTTGGAGTCTATTCCTTGTCATGTCATTCACAAATACCCGAAACAGCACCGGTCCTGGGACTGATCCCTGTGGCACCCCGCTAGTTACCAGTGCCCACTCTAATACCTTGCCACGTACCATGACTCGCTGTTGTCTTCCTGACAGGTATTCCTTGATCCATTGTAGTGCCTTCACTGTTATCCCTGCCTGGTCCTCCAGTTTCTGCACTAATTTCTTGTGTGGAACTGTGTCGAACGCCTTCTTACAGTCCAATAAAATGCAATCTATCCACCCCTCTTTTCTTGTCTTACTGCTGTCACCATTTAATAGATCTCCGGTAGGTTTATGACTCAGGATTTCCCGCCCCTTAACCCATGCTAACTTTCGTTGATGAGTAACTAAATAACAAAAAGGCACAATACCGTGACTGGAACGATACACAAATAACCCGCACATAAAAGACAGAAGCTTACGACGACGTTTCGGTCCGACTTGGACCATTGACAAAGTCACACAGTGTGACTTTGTCAATGGTCCAAGTCGGACCGAAACGTCGTCGTAAGCTTCTGTCTTTTATGTGCGGGTTATTTGTGTTTCGTTGATGAGCTTGTTCCTTTCTAGGTGTTCCACCACTCTTCTCCTGATGAGCTTCTGTAGTTTAATTCTTCATGTCTGTCTCCTTTTTTTAAAAACTGGTACTACATTTGTAATAAAGTTGGTAGAATTACCGACAATATGTAAAGTAAAAGGACACAAGTGCAACTAATGTGACATTTATTGTGGCAACGTTTCGCTCTCCAGGAGCTTTATCGTAATGGCTTGATAAAGCTCCTGGAGAGCGAAACGTTGCCACAATAAATGTCACATTAGTTGCACTTGTGGAACTACATTTGCTGTCTTCCATACCTCAGGCAGTAACCCTGTTTCAACAGATGTGTTGAAGATTGTTGTTAGTGGTACACATAGAGCATCTGCTCCCTCTCTCAGGACCCATGGCAAAAAGTTATCTGACCCCCAACAACATGAAGGTATCTTGCTCCCTTAGCAGCATCTTCACTTCTTCGGTAGCATGTATTGTGTCCAACACTTGATGGTGAACCACATCTCTCTCTTTTTCTTGATCCCTTTCTGACTCCACTGTGAACACTTCTTTGAATCTCATGTTGAGCTCCGCACAAAATTCGTGGTTGTTTTTTGTGATTCCCCTCCTCCTTTTCTCAGCCTGATTACCTGGTCTTTGTTGTTTTCTTCCAGATGTGGCTGCACAACAGCTTCGGGTTAGATTTGGCTTTTACAGCTATGTCATTTTCATATTGCCGTTGGGCCTCCCTTCTTACCTGTGCATATTCATTTCTGGCTCTCCGAATTCTCTCCTTATTCTTCTGGGTCTTTTGCATTCTATATTTCTTCCATTCTCTAGTACACATGGTTTTGGCCTCCCTACACCTCTGGGTGAAGAAAGGGATCATCATGGCTTTCTCATCATTTCTGTTACCCTTGGGCAAAAACCTCTCCTCATCTTCCTTGCATATTGTTGTCACATATTCCAACATCTTGTTTACTGACTTCCCTGCCAGTTCTCTGCCCCATTGAACCCTGTGAAGAAAATTTTTCATGCCTGCATAGTCCCCTCACTTGTAGTTTGGCTTCATTCTTCCGGCTCTTCCTGCATCTCTCTCCACTTGTACCTTTACTATGTATTCAAAGCTCAGGACCTCATGGTCACTGGCCCCAAGGGGTGTTTCATATGTGATGTTCTCAATATATGCACTACTCAAGATGAATACTGGGTCCAGTCTCGCTGGTTCATCCTCTCCTCTCTCTCTGGTAGTGTCCCTTATGTGCTGGTACATGAAGTTTCCCAGCACCACCTGCATCATCGTTTCTGGGCCTCGTGTGGCTCCAGGTTCTCCCAGTCCATTTCCTGGTGGTTGAAGTCACCCATAATCAGTGCCAGTGTGTCCACCATCCCTCTATTGCTCTCATCATACTCTTGCCTTTGCCTCCTGTTGTTCTGTGGTGGGTTATACATTACTGCAATTACCACCTTGGGACATATAGACTGAAGTGTTCCTATTATGTAATCTCTTGCTTCTCCTCTGTATCCCCTCTCCAGCTCAACAAAATCCCATTTTTTTTTGATGAGCAGTGCTACTCCTCTACCCACTCTTTTCCTTCTCTCTTTCCTCAGGATTTGATATCCCATTGAAAAGATGGCATCTGTTATCATTCCTGTGAATTTGGTTTCTGTGAGAGCTATGATGTCCTGTGTTGCCTCTTTTCTCTTCCGTGCCACTCCTCCCACTTATTCATTATTCCCTCCACATTGGTGTATCATACCTTCAGTTTCTTCTCCAGCACTGTGTTCTGGAGGGTCTGAGAGGGTGGAGGACCTGGCAATGCACTGTGGGATTTTACAGTGTAGTTTGGGGTGGAGGATGTATATGTGGACTGTGGTTTGTGTTGGGATAGCCTCTTTGGTTGAGGGGTTCTGGGGGCAGTTTTGTGTGTGCTTGTGCTTGCTGCTCCTTACTACTCTGGTTATCCTTTGCTGATTCTATCCTTATCTCTCCTCCTAGCCCCTTCCTCCTCTGTGTCCTCTCCAACAGCTTCTATCATTCTGTTAATATTCTGTCTCGGTCCAGGAACACCCTCTTGTATGTTGTCAGTTCCTTCCTTCTCTTGCAGAATTCTGTTTTGCATGTTTCTGTCTTGAAAATCAGCTTGACTGGCTGATGTCTCTCCTTCAAGTACCCCCCAATTCACTGAAAATTAACTATCTCAGACATGTCCTCCTCGCCTATTGCTTTGATGATGTTTTCAATCTCTTGTTTTTCTTCTCACTGTCATTCATTGTGTGTCCTTCTCTCGCTCTCCTGAAGCCCATAAATAAATGCTGCCTTCCCCTTCTCTTCTTCTCATTGCCTTTCCCTGAGAGATGGAGAGAACAAGAGAATGGGATGGAGGAAGACACAGTGGCAGATTGGGAGAAAGATGGCGGTGGGAAAGATAAGGGGGTATAGGAAAAGAGGGGGAAGGGGAGGCGAAGGCAAAGGGGGAGAGATGAAGAGAGGGGGAGACTATGGTTGAGGGGGAGAGAGATGGGGAAGGATAGGGGTATTGGGGTACTGGGAGAGAGGGGGATAATAAGTGAGGGAAGGGCAAGGGGGAGAGCTCGGAGGAAAAAAAAGGGAGGGGAAGGAGGATGGAAGGAAGATGTAGAGGAAGAGAGTGGGCAAGAGAGGATATGTGAGAGAGTGAATGTAAGATTGAGGTAGGGAGGTAGAGTGTGGGAAGGGAGGTAGGGAGAGGGAGAGGGAGAGTGGGAGGGGGGGTACAGTGGTGATTGGAGTCCCAAGATGGGGAAAGAGGAGGGAATAAGGGGGGAGAGGGTGGTGGTTCTTGTTTCTTTATTTACTGCTAACGGTTTTCAGGTTGTGTGTTCATGTGTATGTCTGTGTCTCTCTTATATTTACACTGTTATTTAAGTTACTGTCAATTTCAAAAACCTTTATGTCCCTCTTCTACACCTATTATCACCTATGTGAGTGTACATCTCTCTGACCCTTTTTTTCTATTTTTTTTTTGTGTGTGTGTGCTTAAAATTATCCTGTCAGCTGTATGACAGCTGATAGGGCAATTTTAAGCACATACACGTGGGCACTCAATAGTGTGTGTGAACCAAAACTATCCTACTGCAAATTAACTTCCTTCATAAATGATAAGTGGTGTATGTATCGATATATTCCCTTCACTCACTTCCTTTCCCCTCACTTTGTTTCATTATTCATTTATTTGCTCTATCAGTATTCCCCTCACCTGATTGCTTTGTTATATACTACTTCTTCTATCCTTATTTTTCTCTTATCTCACTGGCTTATCACATTCGTTCCCTTTGAATTTGGAGATTCTGGTTTGTGGCATCACCGCCTACATCCAATACTTGGCCCAGCCTCACTCCTGGCACTGATCCCTCCCACTGTATGTGTGTGTGTGTACTCACCTAGTAGTACTCACCTAGTTGAGGTTGCTGGGGTCGAGTTCAAGCTCCTGGCCACGCCTCTTCACTGGTCGCTACTAGGTCACTCTCCCTGAACCGTGAGCTTTATCGTACCTCTGCTTAAAGCTATGTATGGATCCTGCCTCCACTACATCGATTCCCAAACTATTCCACTTCCTAACTACTCTGTGGCTGAAGAAATACTTCCTAACATCCCTGTGATTCATCTTTGTCTTCAACTTCCAACTGTGTCCCCTTGTTACTGTGTCCCATCTCTGGAACATCCTGTCTTTGTCCACCTTGTCAATTCCTCTCGGTATTTTGCATGTCGTTATCATGTGCTCCCTATCTCTCCAGTCCTCCAGTGTTGTCAGGTCGATTTCCCATAACCTCTCCTTGTAGGACATACCCCTTAGCTCTGAAACTAGTCTTGTTGCAAACCTTTGCTCTTTCTCTAGTTTCTTTATGTGCTTGGCTAGGTGTGGGTCCCAAACTGCTGCTGCATACTCCAATATGGGCCTAACGTACACGGTGTACAAGGCCCTGAACGATTCCTTTTTAAGATGTCGGAATGCTGTTCTGAGGTTTGCTAGGCGCCCATATACTGCAGCAGTTATTTGGTTGATGTGCGCTTCAGGAGATGTGCCTGGTGTTATACTCACCCCAATATCTTTTTCATTGAGTGAAGTTTGTAGTCTCTGGCCTACTAGACTGTACTCCATCTGTGGTCCTCTTTGCCCTTCCCCAATCTTCATGACTTTGCACTTGGTGGGGTTGATCTCTAGGAGCCAATTGCTGGGCCAGGTCTGCGCCCTGTCGAGATCCCTTTGTACTTCTGCCTGATCGAATGAATTCTTCTAATCAACTTCATGTCATCTGCAAACAGGGACACTTTTGAGTCTATTCCTTCTGTCATGTCGTTCACAAATACCAGAAACAGCACTGGTCCTAGGACTGACCCCTGTGGGACCCCGCTGGTCACAGGCACCCACTCTGATACCTCACTATGTACCATGACTCGCTGCTGTCTTCCTGACGAGTATTCCCTTTCCATTGTAGTGCCTTCCCTGTTATCCATGCCTGGTCCTCCAGTTTTTGCATTAAACTCTTGTCTGGAACTGTGTCAAACGCCTTCTTGCAGCCCAAGAAAATGCAGTCCACCCACTCCTATCTCTCTTGTCTTACTGCTGTCACACTGCCATAGAACTCTAGTATGTTTGTGACACAGGATTTCCCATCCCTGAAAACATGTTGGCTGCTGTTGATAAGATTATACCTTTCTAGGTGTTCCACCACTCTTCTCCTGATAATCTTCTCCATGACTTTGCATACTATACATGTCAGTGAAACTGGTCTGTAGTTTAGTGCTCCATGACTGTCTTCTTTTTTAAAGACTGGGACTACATTTGCTGCCTCCCATGCCTCAGACAATCTCCCTGTTTCGATAGATGTATTGAATATTGTTGTTAGGGGTACACATAGCACCTATGCTCCCTCTCTCAGGACCCATAGAGAGATGTTATCTGGCCCCATTGCCTTTGAAGTATCTAGCTCGCTCAGAACCCTTTTCACTTCTTCCTCGGTTGTGTGTACTGTGTACAGCACTTGGTGGTGTACCCCACCTCTCCGTCTTTCTGAAGCCCCTTCTGTCTCCTCTGTGAACACTCCTTTGAATCTCTTGTTGAGAACCTCATGTACTTCACGGTCATTTCTTGTTGTCTCTCCTCCTTCCTTTCTTAGCCTGATTACCTGGTCCTTGACTGTTGTTTTCCTCCTGATGTGGCTGTATAACAGTTTCGGGTCAGATTTGGCTTTCGTTGCTATGTCGTTTTTCATATTGTCGTTGGGCCTCCCTTCTTATCTGTGCATATTCGTTTCTGGCTCTACAACTGCTCTCCTTATTCTCCTGGGTCCTTTGCCTTCTATATTTCTTCCATTCCCTAGCACACTTGGTTTTTGCCTCCCTGCACCTTTGGGTGAACCATGGGCTCATCCTGGCTTTTTCATTATTCCTGTTACCCTTGGGTACAAACCTCTCCTCAGTTTCCTTGCATATTGTTGTTACATATTCAATCATCTCATTAACTGGCTTCCCTGCCAGTTCTCTGTCGTACTGAACCCCGTTCAGGAAGTTCCTCATTCCCTTGCAGTCCCCTTTCTTGTAGTTTGGCTTCATTCGCACTGGCCTTCCCTCTTTCCCCTCCACTTGTAGCTCTACTGTGTATTCAAAGCTTAAAACTACATAATCGCTGGCCCCAAGGGGTCTTTCATATGTGATGTCCTCAATATCTGCTCTACTCAAGGTCCAGTCTTGCTGGTTCATCCTCTTCTCTCTCTCTTGCAGTGTCCCTTACGTGTTGGTTCATGAAGTTTTCCAGTACCACCTCCATCATCTTAGCTCTCTATGTATCTTGGCCCCCATGTGGGTCCAAGTTCTCCCAATCGATTTTCTTGTGGTTAAAGTCACCCATGATCAGGAGCTTTGCCCTGCACACCATTGCTCTCATCATACTCTTGTATTGGCCCCCAGCTGTACTGTGGTGGGTTATACATCGCTGCAATTACCACTTTGCGACCTCCAGACTGAAGTGTTTCCACTATGTAATCACTTGCTTCTCTGCTGTCTTCTCTCTCCAGCTCATCAAAATTCTATCGGTTTTTGATCAGCAGTGCCACTCCTCCATTCCCCTGTTCCCTCTGTCTTTCCACAGGATCTAGTATCCCGTTGGAAAGATGGCATCTGTTATCATACATGTAAGCTTGGTTTCTGTGCGAGCTATGTTGTCCTGTGATGCCTCTTTGATTCTTTTGTGCCACTCCTCCCACTAATTTGTTATTCCATCAGCGTTTGAGTACCATACCTTTAGTTTCCTCTCCAACACTATGGTTTGGAGGGCCTGTGAGGGTGGGAGACCTGGTAGCGTACTGTGAGATTCTGTAGCTGGGTGTTGGGTAGAAGCTGTGAGTATGGATCGTAGTTTGTGATGGGATGCTGTGATAAGTTGTGCAGTTCTGAAGATGGTTCTGTGTGTGCTTGCCCTTGCTGCTCTGTCTTTCTCTGATTGACCTCTGCTGGTTCCGTCCTTGTCTCCCTTCCTTGCTCCTTTCACTTTTTTGTCCTCTCCCTCAGCTGCTGTCATTTTGTTTGTGTTGTCTCTGTCTAGGAACACTTTCTTGTACTCTGCCGAGTACTTCAACCGTGGTTTCTCTTGGAGGATCTTGTTCCGCACTGTTTCTGTCCTGAAAATCAGCTTGATGGGTCATTTTCTCTCCTTCAAGTTCTCCCGTATTCTCTGAAAATTTACAATCTCGTCCATGTCTTCTTCACCTATTTCTGTGATGATGTTCTCAATCTCCTTTCTTTCTGCCTGCCATCTTTCAGTGTGTGTCATTTCCTCTCTCTCTCTCCTGAAGCCCATGGATAAACACTGATTTTACCCTTTCCACCTCCCATTCCCTTTCCCTCTGGTAGCATGGTTGGGCCTCTGCATTTGACCTATCACCCTGTCCATCTGCACTAGGCTACTCTCCCCTTTCACTCCTTGGCCCTTCTTGGCAGGCTGATATAACCTTAGCATAATTCATATCTCCTTTCTTCCTGTTCGGCCTCTCAGCTTCATATGCTGTGTCTTCTCTGGTCAATGTCCCTGTAACTTGCTTCAACCTATTTATGTCTTCTTCTAGGACCCTTATCCTGGCTACTGCAGTTTCAACTTGCACCTCCCAATTTTTCATCTCCTCCAACCTCTTTTCTAATTTCACAGAAAGCTATGTCTCCATTTTTTCAGAAAGTTCTCCTAATTTTCTCTCTCACTCTTGTTCCATCCTTTTCCACTGCTCCATCATCCATTCCTCCCTACCAGAACCATTCTTATCTGATCCGTGGCTCCTTCGAGTCCCACCATTTTTTTTTTTTTGAAAGAGAAAAGAGTGAGAGTGAGAGAGCGAGAGAGAAAGAAAAGGGAAAGGTAGAAGGAGAGAGAGAGGGGGAGAGTGAGAAGGGAAAAGAGGAGAGAGAAAGAGTGAGAGAGAGAGAGAGAAGGAAAGAGAGAGAAGGTAAGAGAAGGAAAGAGGTAATTGGCCAGCTCTTTGCTCTGAGCTTGCCACCACCGATTGGAATGCTCTTCTCCAAGGGGATGTTGACAACCAAGTGAAATCCTTCACTGGACACATCCTTAATCTACAACAAGAACACATACCTCACAGCAATATGTGACAAAGCCTACAGATCAGCCATGGTTTGGCTTTCATTGTAGAGAGGCTGCTACTGCTAAGTACAAGGCTTGGCGAAGGTATAAGAGACATCCTACCACCTGTAACAGGAACTTGCACAGGCAAGCCTGTAGGCATATGGGTGACGTTCAAAAGTGGGCCATTGCTAAATGGGAGGTGGGCACTAAAATAAAGCTAGCATCAGGTAGGGTAGGCTCCAAAACCTGGTGGTCCCTGGTCAAGGACAGAGAAGGTTATCTGCCTGATGAATTCATTCCACGTCTAAATCGACAGGATAGGATCACCTCTACTAGTTGTCAAGAGAAGGCAGACCTCTTTGCTGAACACTTTCCTACCAAAATGCAAGTTCCTGATCCAGCAAGGGACCCTCCTTGGCTAGCTGCAAGAACTGTGTCAAAACTGTCAGTGGTAACAATAAGGCAGAAGGAGGTGCATTTCCTTCTTAAATCGCTTGACCAAGAAAAGGCTGTGGGCCAAGACAAGATGAGCCCAAGATTGCTGATATGTGCAGACCAGCTAGCAGCACCTCTAACTCGCATCTTTCAGCACTGTCTAGTACAGTGTAAATGGCCCTCTCTATGGAAAGAGGCAAATGTAGTCCCTGTTCACAAAAAAGAAGAGCAGAGCAGAAATCAGCAACTACAGACAAGTGTCACTCCTTTCAATCACTGGTAAGATCCTTGAGACAATAATCTCAAGACAAATGACAGAGTTTTTTGACTACCACTCACTACTTTGTGATCGTCAACATGGCTTCAGGAAAGGTTAGGCTGCTGCGGATCTGTTGTTAAACCTCTCCACTAAGTGGCACCAGTCACTGGATGAATCCAAAGTCAGCTGTGTGGTAGCACTGGACATTGGTGGCGCCTTCGACCGGGTGTGGCACCAGGGCCTCTTAGCAAAACTTCAAGCACTGGGAATTGCAGGCTCTACGCTATGTCTCCTAAGTGATTACCTTCATGGTAGATCTCTAAGTGTAGTTCTCAATAGAACGGAATCAGCAAGACATCCTATTGGTGCAAGTGTTCCAAAAGGAAGCGTGCTGGGACCATTGCTATGGAATGTCTACTTCAACGACCTTCTTCTTCTCATCCCAGAATCACATGCATATGCAGACGACTATACACTGACATTCACTTATCCAAGAGAAGAAATGCCAGCTGCTCTAAGCTACATCAATCACCAGTTGAGAGCTATATCAGCTTGGGGAAATAGATGGAAAGTAACATTTGCACCTGAGAAAACGCAAATGATGATCGTCTCTAGGCACCATGATGGTAATGTGGTGCAGTAGTAAGGATGAATGGGAGGGTGTAGGCACCTGGAGAAGAAATTGATATCCATGGGGTGAAATTTGACTCCAAACTAACCATGAAGAACCATGTTGTAATTCTTGCAAACAAGGCAGCCAGGAAGTTTACAGCACTTCGCCGTATCTCGCATCTGCTTGACAGTAGGGGTTGCAAGATTCTGTACGAGGCACAAGTACGCTCACACCTTGAGTATGCTCCACTTTTTTGGTTTGCCTGCCTCCCCTCTCATCTGCGACTGCTTGACAGAGTAGAGAACAGAGCAAGACGTCTCATCTCTCGCCTGGACCCATCCTGGATAGATCTTTCATTTCAGCAGAGCCTTCAACATAGGAGGGATTTGGGTGGCTTACTGTTATGTACAAGGCCAATATTGTCAAAGTACCACACTTGAATCCACTTCGAGGACAGCGTGAAACAAGCTTTTAGGTCACAAAACGGGCAGAAAGCAGCAACTTCACTCTGGCTGTACCCTTCTCCAGAACATCACTCCATCTGAGATCATATATACCCAGGATGACTCGAGTATGGAACACATTCATACAGGTGAGACACATATACAACAGTTAGGCAACTTTATTCCGAAACGTTTCGCCTACACAGTAGGCTTCATCAGTCGAATGCAGAAAGTATTCGACTGATGAAGCCTACTGTGTACGCGAAACGTTTCGGAATAAAGTTGCCTAACTGTTACTTATGTGTCTCACCTACCAACCTGTCGGTATTGTATACCTCTTTGATGTTCACATTCGTACAGCATAATGTCAATGAGATAAAGTCAGCTGATCAAATGAAAATGCTGGCCCACAGATGGCTCCACCTTCATCCTGTTCCCTACTTGTATGTCTAATAACATTAAAAATGCTTTCAAATAAGCTGATGTAGGTAACATCTCTTAGCTTGCCAATAAAGTTACGAATCCTTAACCTGTAAATAGCTTGTCAATAAAACTGTCAATAAAGAGAGAGAGAGAAAGAGAGAGAGAGTAGTGGGGAGAGAGAGAGAGGGAACAAAGAGAGGGGAGATGGAGCAAAGAGAGGGGAGAGAGAGGGGGAGACAGGGGAGAAAGAGGGGAGAGAGAGAGATGGGAAATGGGAGAGAGGTGAGAGATAATGAGAGGGGGAGAGATGTTAGCGGGGAGAGATGGGAGAGGGGAGAGAGAGAGAGAGGTAGATAGACACTTGGATCCACATCGATGACAGCATGAAACAAGCTTTTATGCCACAAGACGGGCAGAAAGCAGCAACTTCACTCTGGCTGTACCCTTCTCCAGAACATCACTCCATCTGAGATCATACATACCCAGGATGACTCGAGTATGGAACACATTCGTACAGCATAATGATGTCAACGAGATAAAGTGGCCCACAGATGGCTCCAACTTAATCCTGTTCCCTACTTGTATGTCTAATAACATTAAAAATGCTTTCAAATAAGCTGATGTAGGTAACATTTCTTAGCTTGCCAAAAAAGTTAGGAATCCTTAACCTGTAAATAGATTGTCAATAAAACTGTCAATAAAGAGAGAGAGAGAGAGAGAGAGAGAGAGAGAGAGAGCAGGCACCTTACATGCCTTACACACCCACTACCTCAAACTGACCACATTATGAGAAGCCAGTCTATCAGCATCTTGTCGGCCAACATTAGAGGTTTCATTACTAATGTTGGAGAGCTCACACATAGTTTTGTGAACACTCTACGTCCCGACATGATAGCTGTTGTTGAAACATTTTTGGATGACAGGACTCCAGAAAAATTTGCAAGAATTGCTGGCTGCACATCATGGATGAGAAGAGAGAGAAAGGGCAAGGAGGAGGTGTTGCTGTGTGCTTCTCTAAAAGTGTTCATGCTCAGCACATTGATATTGCCACCCCTACACATCGTGAAAGAATGTTCTTCAAGCTTTTCATAAACACTAGTACATCTGTACCAGCATGTGCAATGTACAGACCTCAGTGGCAACATGCAGACCCCATCAACTTCCTAATGGAAAATATGGACTTCCTTCTGCTACAACAAAACTGTCAACATATAATTGTTGGTGACCTCAACAAACACCTTATACAAAGGGACTTTGATGACCTTCTTGCAGTATTTGACATGAGAAACTTTGTTGATTTCCGTACTCCTTTGTTGATTTCCGTACTCACATCTCTGGCTCCTCCCCTGACCCAGTAGTGAGTGATCTGGCAGAAGGTATAGTCACTTGTCAACCCCTCGGCCACGTTGGATCATCTGACCAAAAGGCTGTTTTTACGGCACTTAGGATCCCAAAAGAAGGAGGTGAGGAGTCCACATGCACAACCTGGCTATGGGAAAGAGGTAATTGGTCAGCCCTTTGCTTTGAGCTCGCCAACACCGATTGGAATGCTCTTTTCCAAGGGGATGTTGACAACCAAGTGAAAGCTTTCAATGGACACATCCTTAATCTACAACAAGAACACATTCCTCACCGGCAATATGTGACGAAGCCTACTGATCACTGATGGTTTGGCTTTCGTTTTAGAGAGGCTGCTACTGCTAAGTACAAATCATGGCGAAGGTACAAGAGACATCCTACCACCTAAAACAAGAACTTGAACAGGCAAGCCTGTAGGCATATTGGTGACATTCAAAAGTGGGCCATTACTAAGTGGGAGGTGGACACAAAAAGAAAGCTAGCAACAGGTAGGATAGGCTCCAAAACCTAGTGGTCCCTGGTCAAGGACAGACTAGGTTATCTGCCTGATGAACTCATTCCGCCTATAAATCAACAGGATGAGACCACCTCTACTAGTAGTCAAGAGAAGGCGGACCTCTTTGCCGAACACTTTGCTAAAAAAATGCAAGTTCCTGATCCAGCATGGGACCCTCCTTGGCTAGCTGCAAGAACTCTGTCAAAACTGTCAATTGTGACAATAACGCAGGAAGAGGTGCATTTCTTTCTTAAATCACTTAACCAAGGAAAGGCTGTGGGCCCAGACAAGTTGAGCCCAAGTTTGCTGAGAAGATGTGCAGACCAGCCAGCAGCACCTCTACCTAGCATTTTTCAGCACTGCCTAGTACAGTGTAAATGGAAAGAGGCAAATGTAGTTTCTGTTCACAAAAAGAAGAGCAGAGCAGAAATCAGTAACTACAGACCAGTGTCACTCCTGTCAAATACTGGTAAGTTCCTTGAGACAATAATCTCAAGACAAATGAAAGAGTTTTTGACTACCACTCACTACTTTGTGACCGTCAATATGGCTTCAGTAAAGGTTACTCTGCTGCTGATCTGTTGTTAAACCTCTCCACTAAGTGGCACCAGTACTGGATGAATCCAAAGTCAGCTGTTTGGTAACACTGGTCATTGCTGGTGCTTTCGACCGGGTGTGGCACAAGGGCCTTTTAGCAAAACTTCAAGCAATGGGAATTGCAGGCTCTATGCTGTCTCCTCAGTGATTACTTTCATGGTAGATCTCTAAGGGTAGTTCTCAGTGGAACGGAATCAGCAAGACATCCTATTGGGGCAAGTGTTCTACAAGGAAGCGTGCTGGAACCGTTGTTGTGGAATGTCTACTTCAATGACCTTCTTCATCTTATCCCAGAATCCCATGCATATGCAGACGACTATACACTGACATTCACTTTTCCAAGAGAAGAAATGCCAGCTGCTCTAAGCTACATCAATCACAAGCTAAGAGCTATATCAACTTGGGGAAATAGATGGAAAGTAACATTTGCACCTAAGAAAATGCAAATGATGATGGTCTCTAGGCACCATGATGGTAATGCTGGTGCAGTAGTAAGGATTAATGGGAGGGTGTTGGCACCTGGAGTAGAATTTGATATCCTTGGGGTGAAATTTGACTCCAAACTGACCATGAAGGACCATGTTGTAAATCTTGCAAACACGGCAGCCAGGAAGCTGACAGCACTTCGCCTTATCTCGCATCTGCTTGACAGTAGGGGTTGCAAGATTCTGTATGAGGCACAAGTACCCTCATACCTTGAGTATGCTCCACTTTCTTGGTTTGCCTGCACCCCGTCTCATCCGTGACTGCTTGACAGAGTAGAGAACATAGCAAGACGTCTCATCTCTCGCCTGGACCAATCCTGGATAGATCTGTCATTTCAGCAGAGCCTTCAACACAGGAGAGATGTGGGTGACCTTACTGTTATGTACAAGGCCAATATTGTCAAAGTACCACACTTGAATCCACTTCGAGGACAGCGTGAAACAAGCTTTTATGCCACAAGATGGAAAGAAAGCAGCAACTTCACTCTGGCTGTACCCTTCTCCATAACATCACTCCATCTGAGATCATATATACCCAGGATGACTCGAGTATGGAACACATTCGTACAGCATAATGATGTCAACGAGATAAAGTCAGTTGATCTAATGAAAATGCTGGCCCATAGATGCTGTTCCCTACTTGTATGTCTAATAACAATAAAAATGCTTTCAATTGAGCTGATGTAGGTAACAGCTATTAGCTTGCCAATAAAGTTAGGAATCCTTATCCTGTAAATAGCTTGTCAATAAAGCTAGTGATCCATAACCTTGTCAAACCCTGTGTAAAAAAAATGAAGAAAGAGAGAGAGAGAGAGAGAGAGGAAATGTGGAGTGGATAGTGGAATGTAATAGGGACTGAGGGAGGGAGGGTTATCAGGTCAGTTTGCAGGAAGGTGTGAAGTCATGTGTATGTGTGTGTGCATGTGTTCTACAGCTTTTACAAGTGTGTGACTGCTTGTTCCTGTGTGTGTGTGTGTGTGTGTGTGTGTTTGTGTGTGTGTGTGTGTGTGTGTGTGTGTGTGTGTGTGTTTATGAAAGCGAGTCCTTATTACCCACTTATGTCCTACATATGAACCCTATCGCTTGGTTCCCACTGTGCAGTGTCTTGTGTGCTTAAAATTACGTTCAATTCTGTAACACTAGGCCACACTTACTGTGTGTGTATGTATGTATGTATGTGTGTGTGCGCCTATGTGGGGAGCCGCGTGTCCACCCTAGCTACCTCTCATTAACTGCTTTGCTCTCCTACACATCAGTAAATTCTTTTAAGTGCTAGTAAATGCTGCTTATTCTAATTCTGATAGCTCCAGGAGAGTGACCCCCAGTTTCCCAATTTTTAAAAAGGGAGACAGACATGAGGCACTAAACTACAGACCTGTATCACTAACGTGTATAGTATGCAAGGTCATGGAGAAGATCATCAGGAGGAGAGTGGTGGGGCACCTGGAAAGAAACAAGTGTATAATTGACAACCAGCACGGTTTCAGGGAAGGAAAATCCTGTGTCACAAACCTACTAGTTTTATGACAAGGTGACAGAAGTAAGACAAGAGAGAGAGGGGTGGATCGACTGCGTATTTTTGGACTGCAAGAAGGCCTTCGACACAGTTCCTCACAAGAGGTTACTGCAAAAGCTAGAGGACCAGGCACACATAACAGGAAAGGCACTGCAATGGATCAGAGAATATCTGACAGGGAGGCAACAACGAGTCATGGTACGCGACGAGGTGTCAGAGTGGGCGCCTGTGACAAGCGGGGTTCCACAGGGGTCAGTCCTAGGACCTGTGCTGTTCTTGGTATACGTGAACGACATAACGGAAGGGATAGACTCAGAAGTGTCCTTGTTTGCAGATGATGTGAAGTTAATGAGAAGAATCGAATCGGACGAGGATCAGGCAGGACTACAAAGAGACCTGGACAGGCTACAAGCCTGGTCCAGCAACTGGCTCCTTGAATTTAACCCTGCCAAATGCAAAGTCATGAAGATTGGGGAAGGGCAGAGAAGACCGCAGACACAATATAGTTTAGATGGCCAAAGACTGCAAACCTCACTCAAGGAAAAAGATCTGGGGGTGAGTATAACACCGAGCATATCTCCTGAGGCGCACATCAATCAGATAACTGCTGCAGCATACGGGCGCCTGGCAAACCTACGGATAGCGTTCCGATACCTCAGTAAGGATTCGTTTAAGGAATATCCACTAGGAATTTTTATTGACCTAAGAAAAGCTTTTGACACAGTAAACCACGAAATCCTACTCCACAAACTTGACCACTACGGTATAAGAGGCCATGCGCTTGCTTATTTCAAATCTTACATTACTAATAGGTATCAGTACGTCACCATTAAAGACACAGCATCAGCAACACGGCCACTTGATACTGGAGTTCCGCAGGGAAGTGTCCTTGGTCCCCTGCTCTTCCTCATATGCATCAATGACCTTCCAAACGTATCCCAACACCTGAAACCCATTCTCTTTGCTGATGACACGACTTATGTCATCTCTCACCCTAATCTTGCCACCCTCAACACCATTGTGAATGAGGAGCTGATTAAAATATCGACTTGGATGACAGCCAATAAACTTACGCTTAACACTGACAAAACTTACTATATTATGTTTGGTAGCAGAGCAGGAGATGCACAGATTAACATTAAGATTGACAACACTCTAATTACCAGAAATAATGGGGGAAAATTCCTAGGCTTATACCTTGACAACAACCTGAATTTCAGCACCCATATCCAGCATATAGCCAAAAAAGTATCCAAAACGGTTGGGATCCTCTCCAAGATACGATACTACGTGCCGCAAAATGCCCTTCTCACACTATACCACTCACTTATTTATCCATACCTCACCTATGCTATTTGTGCTTGGGGATCAACTGCAGCAACACACCTAAAGCCAATAATAACCCAACAAAAAGCTGCAGTAAGAATAATCACTAAATCCCATCCCTGGCAGCACACCCCCCCACTCTTCAAAGATCTAAACTTACTCCCAGTTCAGTACATCCACACTTACTACTGTGCAATCTATATCTACAGGGCCTTAAACTCTAATATCAACCTTGACCTAAAACGCTTTCTTGATAGTTGTGACAGAACCCACAGGCATAACACCAGAAACAAACATCTCTACGACATTCCCCGTGTCCGACTAAACCTTTACAAAAATTCAATGTATGTCAAAGGCCCTAAAATCTGGAATACCCTACCTGAGAACTCTAGAACTGCAGACACATTCATCACCTTCAAAACTACCATTAGAAAACATCGTATCTCCCTGATACACCCCGTCAACTAACTACACGAATACCACCTGGTGGTTCACACTTACACTCGCTCACTCATTTGACCATAAACAGAAATATTAATCTCAGTCTTAAAATAATGAATCCTGTGATACTCCAATACTGAAACTATATACTGTGCCAAAACAAAAGCATTCACATTGCTAAACTCACAAACTAGTATTTAGTCACTTAGCCATAATACCAACTTACCTCATAATTTGTAATATTTTACAATTAAGAATAAAACTAAGTATGCCCGAAATGCCTAGCCATGCTAAGCGTTCTAGTGGTACACTCTGTAATCACAATTTTACTACATGTAAACCAAACAATAACCAAATTTCTGTAAACTCAGCATTGTAATCCTTATAGAGAATAAACTTTGAATTTGAATTTGAATTTGAATTTAAGACTCTGTACACCATCTACGTCAGGCCCATACTGGAGTATGCAGCACCAGTTTGGAATCCACACCTAGTCAAGCACGTCAAGAAATTAGAGAAAGTGCAAAGGTTTGCAACAAGACTAGTCCCAGAGCTACGGGGATTGTCCTATGAAGAAAGGTTGAGGGAAATCGGCCTGACGACACTGGAGGCCAGGAGGGTCAGGGGAGACATGATAACGACATATAAAATACTGCACGGAAAAGACGAGGTGGACAAAGACGGGATGTTCCAGAGATGGGACACAGACACAAGAGGTCACAATTGGAAGTTGAAGACTCAGATGAATCAAAGGGATGTTAGGAAGTATTTCTTCAGTCATAGAGTAGTCAGGCCATGGAATAGCCTAGAAAGTGATGTAGTGGAGGCAGGAACCATACATAGTTTTAAGGCGAGGTATGATAGAGCTCATGGGGCGGGGAGAGAGAGGACCTAGTGGCATTCAGCGAAGAGGCGGGGCCAGGAGCTGTGAATCGACCCCTGCAACCACAAATAGGTGAGTACAAATAGGTGAGTACATCTAGGTTTTTCTCTTTTTTCTAAATAGCTCTTGTTCTTCTTTATTTCTTCTATTGTCCATGGGGAAGTGGAAAAGAATCTTTCCTCCGTAAGCCATGCGTGTCGTATGAGGCGACTAAAATGCCAGGAGCAATGCGTTAGTAACCCCTTCTCCTGTAGACATTTACTAAAAAAAGAGAAGAAAAACTTTATAAAACTGGGATGCTTGAATGTGCGTGGATGTAGTGCGGATGACAAGAAACAGATGATTGCTGATGTTATGAATGAAAAGAAGTTGGATGTCCTGGCCCTAAGCGAAACAAAGCTGAAGGGGGTAGGGGAGTTTCGGAGGGGGGAAATAAATGGGATTAAATCTGGAGTATCTGAGAGAGTTAGAGCAAAGGAAGGGGTAGCAGTAATGTTGAAGGATCAGTTAAGGAAGGAGAAAAGAGAATATGAATGTGTAAATTCAAGAATTATGTGGATTAAAGTAAAGGTTGGATGCGAAAAGTGGGTCATAATAAGCATGTATGCACCAGGAGAAGAGAGGAATGCAGAGGAGAGAGATATTTTGGGAGATGTTAAGTGAATGTATAGGAGCCTTTGAACCAAGTGAGAGAGTAATTGTAGTAGGGGACCTGAATGCTAAAGTAGGAGAAACTTTTAGAGAGGGTGTGGTAGGTAAGTTTGGGGTGCCAGGTGTAAATGATAATGGGAGCCCTTTGATTGATCTTTGTATGGAAAAGGGTTTAGTTAAAGTTAATACATATTTTAAGAAAATGAGGATAAATAAGTATACAAGATATGATGAAGGGCGAAATGACAGTAGTTTGTTGGATTATGTATTGGTAGATAAAAGACTGTTGAGTAGACTTCAGGATGTACATGTTTACAGAGGGGCCACAGATATATCAGATCACTTTCTAGTTGTAGCTACACTGAGAGTAAAAGGTAGATGGGATACAAGGAGAATAGAAGCATCAGGGAAGAGAGAGGTGAAGGTTTAAAACTAAAAGAGGAGGCAGTTAGGGTAAGATATAAACAGCAATTGGAGGATAGATGGGCTAATGAGAGCATAGGCAATGGGGTCGAAGAGGTATGGGGTAGGTTTATAAATGTAGTGTTAGAGTGTTCAGCAGAAGTTTGTGGTTACAGAAAAGTGGGTGCGGGAGGGAAGAGGAGCGATTGGTGGAATGATTATGTGAAGAGAGTAGTAAGGGAGAAAAAGTTAGCATATGAGAAGTTTTTACAAAGTAGAAGTGATGCAAGGAGGGAAGAGTATATGGAGAAAAAGAGAGAGGTTAAGAGAGTGGTGAAGCAATGTAAAAAGAGAGCAAATGAGAGAGTGGGTGAGATGTTATCAACAAATTTTGTTGAAAATAAGAAAAAGTTTTGGAGTGAGATTAACAAGTTGAGGAAGCCTAGAGAACAAATGGATTTGTCAGTTAAAAATAGGAGAGGAGAGTTATTAAATGGAGAGTTAGAGGTATTGGGAAGATGGAGGGAATATTTTGAGGAATTGTTAAATGTTGATGAAGATAGGGAAGCTGTGATTTCGTGTAGAGGGCAAGGAGGAATAACATCTTGTAGGAGTGAGGAAGAGCCAGTTGTGAGTGTGGGGGAAGTTCGTGAGGCAGTAGGTAAAATGAATGGGGGTAAGGCAGCCGGGATTGATGGGATAAAGATAGAAATGTTAAAAGCAGGTGGGGATATAGTTTTGGAGTGGTTGGTGCAATTATTTAATAAATGTATGGAAGAGGGTAAGGTACCTAGGGATTGGCAGAGAGCATGCATAGTTCCTTTTTATAAAGCCAAAGGGTACAAAAAAGAGTGCAAAAATTATAGGGGGATAAGTCTGTTGAGTATATCTGGTAAAGTGTATGGTAGTTATTATTGAAAGAATTAAGAGTAAGACGGAGAATAGGCTAGCAGATGAACAAGGAGGCTTTAGGAAAGGTAGGGGGTGTGTGGACCAGGTGTTTACAGTGAAACATATACGTGAACAGTATTTAGATAAGGCTAAAGAGGTCTTTGTGGCATTTATGGATTTGGAAAAGGCGTATGACAGGGTGGATAGGGGGGCAATGTGGCAGATGTTGCAGGTGCATGGTATAGGAGGTAGGTTACTGAAAGCAGTGAAGAGTTTTTACGAGGATAGTGAGGCTCAAGTTAGAATATGTAGGAAAGAGGGAAATTATTTCCCAGTAAAAGTAGGCCTTAGACAAGGATGTGTGATGTCACCGTGGTTGTTTAATATATTTATAGATGGGGTTGTAAGAGAAGTAAATGCGAGGGTCTTGGCAAGAGGCGTGGAGTTAAAAGATAAAGAATCACACATAAAGTGGGAGTTGTCACAGCTGCTCTTTGCTGATGACACTGTGCTCTTGGGAGATTCTGAAGAGAAGTTGCAGAGATTGGTGGATGAATTTGGTAGGGTGTGCAAAAGAAGAAAATTAAAAGTGAATACAGGAAAGAGTAAGGTTATGAGGATAAAAAGATTAGGTGATGAAAGATTGGATATTAGATTGGAGGGAGAGAGTATGGAGGAGGTGAATGTATTCAGATATTTGGGAGTGGACGTGTCAGCGGATGGGTCTATGAAAGATGAGGTGAATCATAGAATTGATGAGGGGAAGAGGGTGAGTGGTGCAATTAGGAGTCTGTGGAGACAAAGAACTTTGTCCTTGGAGGCAAAGAGGGGAATGTATGAGAGTATAGTTTTACCAACGCTCTTATATGGGTGTGAAGCATGGGTGATGAATGTTGCAGCGAGGAGAAGGCTGGAGGCAGTGGAGATGTCATGTCTGAGGGCAATGTGTGGTGTGAATATAATGCAGAGAATTCGTAGTTTGGAAGTTAGGAGCAGGTGCGGGATTACCAAAACTGTTGTCCAGAGGGCTGAGGAAGGGTTGTTGAGGTGGTTCGGACATGTAGAGAGAATGGAGCGAAACAGAGTGACTTCAAGAGTGTATCAGTCTGTAGTGGAAGGAAGGCGGGGTAGGGGTCGGCCTAGGAAAGGTTGGAGGGAGGGGGTAAAGGATGTTTTGTGTGCGAGGGGCTTGGACTTTCAGCAGGCATGCGTGAGCGTGTTTGATAGGAGTTTATCTGGAGTTTATCTAGGAGTGAATGGAGACAAATGGTTTTTAATATTTGACGTGCTGTTGGAGTGTGAGCAAAGTAACATTTATGAAGGGGTTCAGGGAAACCGGCAGGCCGGACTTGAGTCCTGGAGTTGGGAAGTACAGTGCCTGCACTCTGAAGGAGGGGTGTTAATGTTGCAGTTTAAAAACTGTAGTGTAAAGCATCCTTATGACAAGACAGTTATGGAGTGAATGATGGTGAAAGTTTTTCTTTTTCGGGCCACCCTTCCTTGGTAGGAATCGGCCAGTGTGATTATAAAAAATAATTAAAATAATATTAATAGCATATTAATAACATATTAATATCAGGGCACGCTCTCTCTTTCCTAATTATGTCTATCGCTGACCTATACCTGCTAATCAGGTCCTCACTTCCACGTCTTCTAAAATCTTTACCTACAATAGAGATATTTAAACCGGTTGGTGCTATTACCTCGCATGATGTTCTCCAAATGGCTAACAATATCCAGCATACCAACCCCAGGAAAACGTCCTCTGCCATGTGAATAATCGCATTAAACTCTTTGAATTATATATAAAGCTACGTGCTATTTGAATAGAGGTCACTAATACCTTAGACAGTTGTACTGTTTGCTTTGTTTGCCTGGAACTTGGGGCTCCACATGCCTGGGATAGAGGAATTTCATAATTGGGAGTCAGGGCTCAACATGCCTGATGCAGACCTTCATGTCTGGGACATAAGGGCCCAGTAGGTCTGGGATTTAGGACCCTATAGTTTGAGTGCTATGGGAAAGGTTTGCTGGGTATTAATGTCCAGCATACTGATACTGGGTGATCAGTATGCAGAATGTCTGTCTGAAATACTAAGCTCAGAATGTTTTGAACTTTTAAAACATAATCCTGGAGTTTCAAACACAGTATGTTGAAGACTTCTAAGCGCATACGCTGAAGATGTTTAACTCAGTATAGTGGTAAAATTTATTTATTTTTCTAAACTACATTCAATCACCTTTTCTATTATCGTTAATATATTTCTAAAACACTTTTGCAAAAGGAAGTTTTACGATGATAACACAGAAAGTGTTGCTACTAAGACATTTTTAACTGTTCTTCATTAAGCTTTTATGTTGTATATTTCCCCTAACACTAAGCTTTCAATAAAAAATTCAAAATGTTTTTCCTTTCGTTTTCAACTTGTCAGAAGCTACCGTGACCTCGTATTGAAACTTTCTAAGCTGTACTCTAGTAACTTATATAACATATGCTAATAACTCTAAATCCAGAATGCTAGAAGTATTTTCCTATCTCGTTATAAACCAGAAATTAAAAAACTTGTAGCTTATTATTCCTAGGATTTTAGGCTCTCCGTGTTTAATAAGAGCTTCAAAACTAATGTACACTTATTTCTGCTCAGTATGTTGGAGAAATTAAACCCAGTATGCAGATGACTTCTATCCCAGTATGTCAGGCTCCTCTAACCTAGAATGCTTGGGACATCTAATCCAATATGCTCTTAAATTTTAACCCATTATGCTGGGATATACTAATGAAATTTGTCAGGGACTTCTAAAATATCAAGCCAAATACATCAAATAAGTATGCTGGATACGTCTATTCATGCATTGTGAGGACTTCTACCCCAATATGGTGAGGCTTCTATCCCAGTATGCTTATGGCTTTTAACCTGATATGATGGAGACTTCTAATTAGTATGCCACGGACACCCATCCCAGTGTACCAAGGATGTCAATCCCAGTATCTGAGGACCTGTACCTGGTATGTTAGGGTTTGTGCTGGAGATTGCAAGACAGCATGCCTGGGACATATATCCCAGTATGTTGAGGACATATAGCCAAGTTTGTCTATGGCCTAGAACCCAGTATAAGCGGGAATATAATTCAGTATATGGGACATTCATCAACTATGACTCGGACATATAACTCAGAAAGACTGGGACACATAATACAAAATGCTTGAAACAAATAACCCAATATTCCAGAGACTGGAACTGATGGTCTTATAAAGGTACTGATATTATAATAATGTTGACAGAATTACCGACAATATGACAGTTAAAAGGACACAGTTGCAACTAATGTGAAATTTTATTGTGGCAACGTTTCGCGCTCCATGAGATATGTCATGTCGTAAAGGCTTGACAACTCTCCTGGAGAGCGAAACGTTGACACGGTAAAATGTCGCATTAGCTGTACTGGTATTCACATTGCTCTGTACACAAGAGAAGTCTTTAACAAAGACATTTCACGCAGAGCAAAAAAGAGACCGAGTCAACTCTGGGAAGGGCTCTTCATCCAAGGTGTCCCGTAGCTCGATCGCTAGCACACTCCTCTCACACACTGAGGTCCGGGGTTCGTATCTACTCCGGTACGGATGGAAAACATTACGGACGTGTTCCCATAAGGCACCTACTGTCCCTGTCCCTGTTTTCCCATTATTTTAAAATGGGTGCCAGAGTGTTAGTGAACTGGTGTGGGTCACATCCTGGGTGTTAATGGACTGGTGTGGGTCACATCCTGGGTGTTAGTGGACTGGTGTGGGTCACATCCTAGGTGATAGTGGACTGGTGTGGGTCACATCATGGGTGATAGTGGACTGGTGTGGGTCACATCATGGGTGTTAGTGGACTGGTGTGGGTCACATCCTTGGTGATAGTGGACTTGTGTGGGTCACATCCTGGGTGTTAATGGACTGGTGTGGGTCACATCCTGGGTGTTAGTGGACTGGCGTGGGTCACATCCTGGGTGATAGTGGACTGGTGTGGGTCACATCCTGGGTGTTAGTGGACTGGTGTGGGTCACATCCTGGGTGATAGTGGACTGGTGTGGGTCACATCATGGGTGATAGTGGACTGGTGTGGGTCATATCCTGGGTGATAGTGGACTGGTGTGGGTCACATCCTGGGTGATAGTGGACTGGTGTGGGTCACATCATGGGTGATAGTGGACTGGTGTGGGTCACATCCTGGGTGATAGTGGACTGGTGTGAGTCACATCCTGGGTGATAGTGGACTGGTGTGGGTCACATCCTGGGTGATAGTGGACTGGTGTGGGTCACATCCTGGGTGATAGTGGACTGGTGTGGGTCACATCATGGGACAAAACTGACCAAATTTGCCCGAAATGCTCAGTATAACAAGCGGCTTTCTGTATAGTAGTATGTCATTGATGTCAGCTATGGTCTGTATACCTTGTATATGTACTGGTAGAAATAAAGATATTATTATTATTATTATTATTATTATTATTTTTATTATTATTATTATTATTATTATTATTATTATTATTTTTATTATTATTATTATTATTATTATTATTATTATTATTATTATTAGTAGTAGTAGTAGTAGTAGTAGTAGTAGTATAAGGAAGATGAGTTACCCTCCCTTTCCTCGGATCAAGTATCATTACCATTTATTGCCCTAGAACTTGTGAATCATATTAGATTATAGTTTACATTTGATTACATTATTAATTAGATAGATTACAATGAGTGTAACAGTACTTGAAAGATAACTTTGGTATCCCACAATACCAGTCACCTTTACCACAGTCAACACTAAAGACACAGTTGAACCTCCAGCTACACCTTAACTCCCTCAGGAGACACAAGAGCTATTGCTCAACATTCCCAGGAAGATTCTTCCCAAGAGTCTTAGATTAACACATTTAACAGCAGTGAGGGTGTTACAGCTGATTATAATTATTATTTTGAATTATATTCAACGCTCAAGATGGTTAGTTGGGAATAGTTAGTAGAGTTGTAATTATATCAAACTCTGAGATATACATGATGTATTACACTGCTCTGGTATACATGATGATGTATTACACTGCTCAGGTATACATGATGATGTATTACACTGCTCAGGTATACATGATGATGTATTACACTGCTCAGGTATACATGCTGATGTATTACACTGCTCAGATATACATGCTGATGTATTACACTGCTCAGGTATACATGCTGATGTATTACACTGCTCAGGTATACATGATGTATTACACTGCTCAGGTATACATGATGTATTACACTGCTTAGGTATACATGATGTATTACACTGGTCATGTTTACATGATGTATTACACAGCTCAGGTATACATGATGTATTACACTGCTCAGGTATACATGATGTATTACACTGCTCAGGTATACATGATGTATTACACTGCTCAGGTATACATGATGTATTACACTGCTCAGGTATACATGATGTATTACACTGCTCAGGTTTACATGATGTATTACACTGCTCAGGTATACATGATGTATTACACTGCTCAGGTATACATGATGATGTATTACACAGCTCAGGTATACATGATGTATTACTCAGCTCAGGTATACATGATGTATTACACAGCTCAGGTATACATGATGTATTACACTGCTCAGGTATACATGATGTATTACACTGCTCAGGTATACATGATGTATTACACAGCTCAGGTATACATGATGTATTACACTGCTCAGGTATACATGATGTATTACACTGCTCAGGTATACATGATGTATTACACTGCTCAGATATACATGATGTATTACACTGCTCAGGTATACATGATGATGTATTACACTGCTCAGGTATACATGATGTATTACACTGCTCAGGTATACATGCTGAAGTATTACACTGCTCAGGTATACATGTTGATGTATTACACTGCTCAGGTATACATGATGTATTACACTGCTCAGGTATACATGATGACGTATTACACAGCTCAGGTATACATGATGTATTACACTGCTCAGGTATACATACTGATGTATTACACTGCTCAGGTATACATGATGTATTACACTGCTCAGGTATACATGATGTATTACACTGCTCAGGTATACATGATGTATTACACTGCTCAGGTATACATGATGTATTACACAGCTCAGGTATACATGATGTATTACACAGCTCAGGTATACATGATGTATTACACTGCTCAGGTATACATGATGTATTACACTGCTCAGGTATACATACTGATGTATTACACTGCTCAGGTATACATGATGTATTACACTGCTCAGGTATACATGATGTATTACACAGCTCAGGTATACATGATGTATTACACTGCTCAGGTATACATGATGTATTACACTGCTCAGGTATACATGATATATTACACTGCTCAGGTATACATGATGTATTACACTGCTCAGGTATATATACTGATGTATTACACTGCTCAGGTATACATGCTGATGTATTACACAGCTCAGGTATACATGATGTATTACACTGCTCAGGTATACATACTGATGTATTACACTGCTCAGGTATACATGCTGATGTATTACACTGCTCAGGTATACATGATGTATTACACTGCTCAGGTATGCATGATGATGTATTACACTGCTCAGGTATACATGCTGAAGTATTACACTGCTCAGGTATACATGCTGATGTATTACACTGCTCAGGTATACATGATGTATTACACTGCTCAGGTATGCATGATGATGTATTACACTGCTCAGGTATACATGCTGAAGTATTACACTGCTCAGGTATACATGCTGAAGTATTACACTGCTCAGGTATACATGCTGAAGTATTACACTGCTCAGGTATACATGATATATTACACTGCTCAGGTATACATGATGATGTATTACACAGCTCAGGTATGCATGATGTATTACACAGCTAAGATATACATGATGTATTACACTGCTCAGGCATACATGATGTATTACACTGCTCAGGTATACATACTGATGTATTACACTGCTCAGGTATACATGATGTATTACACTGCTCAGGTATGCATGATGTATTACACTGCTCAGTTATACATGCTGAAGTATTACACTGCTCAGGTATACATGCTGATGTATTACACTGCTCAGGTATACATACTGATGTATTACACTGCTCAGGTATACATGCTGATGTATTACCCAGCTCAGGTATACATGATGTATTACACTGCTCAGGTATACATGATGTATTACACTGCTCAGGTATACATGCTGATGTATTACACTGCTCAGGTATACATGATATATTACACTGCTCAGGTATGCATGATGTATTACACTGCTCAGGTATACATACTGATGTATTACACTGCTCAGGTATACATCATGTATTACACTGCTCAGGTATACATGATGTATTACACTGCTCAGGTATGCATGATGATGTATTACACTGCTCAGGTATACATGATGATGTATTACACTGCTCAGGTATACATGCTGATGTATTACACTGCTCAGGTATACATGATATATTACACTGCTCAGGTATGCATGATGTATTACACTGCTCAGGTATACATACTGATGTATTACACTGCTCAGGTATATATGATGTATTACACTGCTCAGGTATGCATGATGATGTATTACACTGCTCAGGTATACATGCTGATGTATTACACTGCTCAGGTATACATCCTGATGTATTACACTGCTCAGGTATACATGCTGATGTATTACACTGCTCAGGTATACATGATGACGTATTACACTGCTCAGGTATACATGCTGATGTATTACACTGCTCAGGTATACATGATGTATTACACTGCTCAGGTATACATGCTGATGTATTACACTGCTCAGGTATACATGATGATGTATTACACTGCTCAGGTATACATGCTGATGTATTACACTGCTCAGGTATACATGCTGATGTATTACACTGCTCACGTATACATTCTGATGTATTACACTGCTCAGGTATACATGCTGATGTATTACACTGCTCAGGTATACATGATGTATTACACTGCTCAGGTATACATGATGATGTATTACACTGCTCAGGTATACATGCTGATGTATTACACTGCTCAGGTATACATGATGTATTACACTGCTCAGGTATACATGCTGATGTATTACACTGCTCAGGTATACATGCTGATGTATTACACTGCTCAGGTATACATGATGTATTACACTGCTCAGGTATACATGATGATGTATTACACTGCTCAGGTATACATGATGTATTACAGTGCTCAGGTATACATGATGTATTACACTGCTCAGGTATACATGATGTATTACACTGCTCAGATATACATGATGTATTACACTGCTCAGGTATACATGATGTATTACACTTCTCAGGTATAAATGCTGATGTATTACACTGCTCAGGTATACATGATGTATTACACTGCTCAGGTATACATGATGATGTATTACACTGCTCAGGTATACATGATGTATTACACTGCTCAGGTATACATGATGTATTACACTGCTCAGGTATACATGCTGGTGTATTACACTGCTCAGGTATACATGATGATGTATTACACTGCTCAGGTATACATGATGTATTACACTGCTCAGGTATACATGATGTATTACACTGCTCAGGTATACATGCTGATGCATTACCTGCTCAGGTATACATGCTGGTGTATTACACTGCTCAGGTATACATGCTGGTGTGTTACACTGCTCAGGTATACATGCTGATGTATTACACTGCTCAGGTATACATGATGTATTACACTGCTCAGGTATACATGATGATGTATTACACTGCTCAGGTATACATGATGTATTACACTGCTCAGGTATACATGATGTATTACACTGCTCAGGTATACATGCTGGTGTATTACACTGCTCAGGTATACATGATGATGTATTACACTGCTCAGGTATACATGATGTATTACACTGCTCAGGTATACATGATGTATTACACTGCTCAGGTATACATGCTGATGCATTACCTGCTCAGGTATACATGCTGGTGTATTACACTGCTCAGGTATACATGCTGGTGTGTTACACTGCTCAGGTATACATGCTGGTGTATTACACTGCTCAGGTATACATGATGTATTACACTGCTCAGGTATACATGCTGATGTATTACCTGCTCAGGTATACATGCTGGTGTATTACACTGCTCAGGTATACATGATGTATTACACTGCTCAGGTATACATGCTCGTGTATTACACTGCTCAGGTATACATGCTGGTGTATTACACTGCTCAGGTATACATGCTGGTGTATTACACTGCTCAGGTATACATGCTGATGTATTACACTGCTCAGGTATACATGCTGGTGTATTACACTGCTCAGGTACACATGCTGGTGTATTACACTGCTCAGGTATACATGCTGGTGTATTACACTGCTCAGGTATACATGCTGATGTATTACCTGCTCAGGTATACATGCTGGTGTATTACACTGCTCAGGTATACATGCTGATGTATTACACTGCTCAGGTATATATGCTGATGTATTACACTGCTCAGGTATACATTATGATGTATTACACTGCTCAGGTATACATGCTGGTGTATTACACTGCTCAGGTATACATGCTGGTGTATTACACTGCTCAGGTATACATGCTGGTGTATTACACTGCTCAGGTATACATTATGATGTATTACACTGCTCAGGTATACATTATGATGTATTACACTGCTCAGGTATACATGCTGGTGTATTACACTGCTCAGGTATACATGCTGGTGTATTACACTGCTCAGGTATACATGCTGGTGTATTACACTGCTCAGGTATACATGTTGGTGTATTACACTGCTCAGGTATACATGCTGGTGTATTACACTGCTCAGGTATACATGCTGGTGTATTACACTGCTCAGGTATACATGTTGGTGTATTACACTGCTCAGGTATACATGCTGGTGTATTACACTGCTCAAGTATACATGCTGGTGTATTACACTGCTCAGGTATACATGCTGGTGTATTACACTGCTCAGGTATACATGCTGGTGTATTACACTGCTCAGGTATACATGCTGGTGTATTACACTGCTCAGGTATACATGCTGGTGTATTACACTGCTCAGGTATACATGTTGGTGTATTACACTGCTCAGGTATACATGCTGGTGTATTACACTGCTCAGGTATACATGCTGGTGTATTACACTGCTCAGGTATACATGCTGGTGTATTACACTGCTCAGGTATACATGCTGGTGTATTACACTGCTCAGGTATACATGCTGGTGTATTACACTGCTCAGGTATACATGCTGGTGTATTACACTGCTCAGGTATACATGTTGGTGTATTACACTGCTCAGGTATACATGCTGGTGTATTACACTGCTCAGGTATACATGCTGGTGTATTACACTGCTCAGGTATACATGCTGGTGTATTACACTGCTCAGGTATACATGCTGGTGTATTACACTGCTCAGGTATACATGCTGGTGTATTACACTGCTCAGGTATACATGCTGGTGTATTACACTGCTCAGGTATACATGTTGGTGTATTACACTGCTCAGGTATACATGCTGGTGTATTACACTGCTCAGGTATACATGCTGGTGTATTACACTGCTCAGGTATACATGCTGGTGTATTACACTGCTCAGGTATACATGCTGGTGTATTACACTGCTCAGGTATACATGCTGGTGTATTACACTGCTCAGGTATACATGCTGGTGTATTACACTGCTCAGGTATACATGTTGGTGTATTACACTGCTCAGGTATACATCTTGTGCCTCAAAACAGATGTATTTTCTTTCATTTTTTAAGTCATTTAGGACCAATTTCTAAGTTTCTCTTGTCATTTCAATGTTTCTCTGATATTTTCTTCTCATATCTTAAGTAATTATTATCATTCTTATAAGTATTTTTATCTTTAGTGATAACTAATTAATGGTAATAAGCTTAAATATTTTGTATACTGAATATATTTAGTGATGATTATTTTTGTTGTTTCTGCTATTTTTCTTCCTCTTCTTCTTCTTCTTCTTCTTCTTCTTCTTCTTCTTCTTCTTCTTCTTCTTCTTCTTCTTCTTCTTCTTATTATTATTATTATTATTATTATTATTATTATTATTATTAGTCTCATTATGAGGCCTGGTCTAACATACCTAGTTTCATTATGAGTCCAGGTATGTTAGAATAATTACGTTTTCTTATAATCATTTATTAAGTATACTTTGTCGTCTTAATATATTTGTGTGTAAGGAAGGTGAACTATTGATGGTAACGAGCAGTTTAGCTTGACTTACTACTCACTGACATTAAGTCAATAATTCTTTGAGCTTGGGAGAGTGTGTTGGGCGTGCACACACTTATGTTGACACTGTCCATGGTGAGCACACACTTGAGTTGACACAGTGTTGGTGGTGAGCACACACTTGTGTTGACACAGTGTTGGTGGTGAGCATACACTTGTGTTGACACAGTGTTGGTGGTGAGCACACACTTGTGTTGACACAGTGCCGGTAGTGAGCGTCCATCTTGATCTCTACAAACATGGTCGACGCCTTCTAACAACATTTCACATTTTCATTATCAGTGAGGTTCGCCTCACCATAAAAAGAGCTTCCTTGATCCAAGGATTTCGACATGTTCTCTCCTTCCCATTCCTCCTAGTCCCCCGGCTTTATTTGACCCTACGGGTTGCAGTCTCATAACTATAGTGTAAGCATGCCTCTGGCAAAACAGTGATGGAGTGAATAATGAAAGTTTTTCTTTTTCTGGTCACCCTGCCTTGGTGGGAAAGGGCCGATGTGTTAATAAAAAAAATAATTAGAGGCCTCCAGTACTATTTCTTTACTTATTCGTTATATCATTTGGTGTACAAAGGGTTTTGTGTTGTTATGAATCTTTATCTTCATTAAAAACGGTAAATGAAACACAGACATAGTTTCTGAATATTATTTCCACTTTGTTTTAACTGGTCTTGTGTGGAAATATTCGTGAGTTGCTCGTGAGTTCCGCGGCTGTGTTAGTAGGGAAATAAATCTTTCATGCTGAGATGGTAGAGGGAACCAAACCATTCATATTGATCATCTTGTGTCTTAGGTTGTAATGTCTGAGTTGACAACAAAATGATGTCTCAGGGAAGTGTTGTACATAATTATTTTTATTATCCCTGGACACTGAACCTGTGAGGATTTATGGACACATAATTTGCTTTGTACAATTTATGATGAAGGTTGGACTTTGATTTTTGTGTGTATTATGATGGTTTATGGACTCCTACTTTCCTAGGATATTGTCCATGACTGTACTTACAAAATATCTCTCGTAATTATTATTGAACATGCATTCAGGAATATTTATGAATAAGGATTTGGTAAATTACAGATGTACTGAACATAGAATCTAGAACTCTTTATACAGTTTTTTTTATTTGCTGGCTCTAATATCTGTTGTTCTGGAGTGGAGACCAATGACGATGCCTCTGCTCCTGTCATTTCTTGCCAGTCTTTTTTGTGATGTATTTTTTAATATAATTCACTGACACCATTGTTCATAAATGATATACAATACCGACAATATGAAAATTTAAGCACGTGTGCAACATCTAGGGAGAGGTTATGGCTCCCCTCTTTAATTTCCCATAGTGTGGCTGGTCTGTCTTCTTGTCCCCTTTAGATGATGTGCCTGGCAGTATACGCTGTTGCATTTTCTTTCATGGAGTGACGAGTGAGACATTTCAGGGTGAAATAAGTTACAGAAAGGGGAGTTGCACCTCCTGCTGTCATGTGGGCGTGGCATTTTTTGGGATGGTCAGAGGTGTATGTCTCACCTGTTTTACCAGATATACCATGCCTGCAGATGCCTGAGGCATAGATCAGGGCGCAGATACCCAAGGCATAGATCAGGGCCCAGGGACAGCATGTGTTAAAGTCCTGTGTTATTTTATTTTCGAATTCTGAAGGATTTTTGCATGTTTTAGATATATGATTTGGATCATCTACTCTCCTGTTGTTAGGTATTACTGAGTTTTGATATATTCTGGTCCTTCATAACATCACTCATATTTTTGTCATCGATACACGAACCTCCTGTGGGAAGTGAACCAAAACTAGAAGAGTTTTCAAATGTGCAAATATTTTTCATAAAGATTTTTTTTTTGTAATTCCTGTATGGCTTTTTATCACATTTACATTTCTTTCCTCTGGTAAGAATGTTTGGTTTTTGATCTACATCGGATATATCTCGGTGTACAAAACTGGTGTTTCGTGATATATGCATGACCTGCTCAGCAGTAACAACGTGTTGCTTCACTGTTTGTTACACAGTGCCACTGTTTGTTACACAGTGCCACTCATCACAAAGGTATACATCTTGTCGCCTGGTCCCAGTATACATTTATTCATTAAACCCACAAACTACAAACACGAATCTTATAGTTATCTTCGTGAGCTGTAAGTACAATCCACAGTGGCGTTTAATGGCGGTAAACTGCATAAGAAAGTCTTGTGAGGGTTGTATATGCTGTAGCAACCTGCCTTTTCAAGGGAAAGTTCGGTGGATGGTTTGAATACTTTATCAAGGTGAAAGATTCATCCACTCAGACTTTTAGCCCATCACCTGATACATATATTGGGACAACTGATTCTTTATTTTTAATTATTAAATTACAGTTACTGTTTAAATAAACAATTGAATTATTTGTTTTGACAATCCTTGTACATTCTCAATAGTGATTTAATTAATGGTGTGCAATAAGTAATCAGAGATCATTATAAAGTATATTTTTTCCAGTAATTTTGGCTTAGCCTTAACTAAGAGCATAAACTAGTTCTGCAGGACTGTAACACAGTTACTAGAGACCATGAAACACCTTACCTGGTGGCTGCGTGACCTGTTTAGTAGCAGTTACGTGTTGCTCCACTCCTCCCTACACACTGCCACTCCTCCCTACACACTGCCACTCTTCCCTACACACTGCCACTCTTCCCTACACACTGCCACTCTTCCCTACACACTGCCACTCTTCCCTACACACTGCCACTCTTCCCTACACACTGCCACTCTTCCCTACACACTGCCACTCTTCCCTACACACTGCCACTCTTCCCTACACACTGCCACTCTTCCCTACACACTGCCAATCTTACCTACACACTGCCACTCTTCCCTACACACTGCCACTCTTCCCTACACACTGCCACTCTTCATCAACGTTCACAAGCAGTCAATGTTTCTTAATATTTAATCATGTTTATGTTTGCTTAATAAAATGATTAACAACATAAATGAAAAATTATTCTTTTTTTAATCATTAAGTTGGAGTCAGCTATGTGTGGTTACGGGGGTTGAGACTTGGTGTTATGCACTGCATCTCAGTTATACATCAAAGAATTACGTTATTGTTTTACTTATTGCCATAGAACCTATCATAACTGCTCTTAAAACTGCGTGTGGAATATACATCGACAGGTTTCTAATTGTGTTTGCTCCATTTTAATACCACCCACAGTCTGAAGAGGAACTTATCTGCATATTTAAATTCACTGTTCTCCTTGTTACCGTCTTGACATATCTGGAGGTTGTGAATATCTTCTACGTCGTGCTCATGTCTTAACTGTTTATTTCTTGTCGTAAAATTGTATTCCATTAGCCTTTCTTCCTATTTGACGAATCTTGAATCGAATCACTAGACTTTCTGTCTCTGAATGTTTAGTGAAATTAATTAAATATTTTTGAGTTTCATATTCTATAACAGGTAAGATGGATTTAACTCAGGAAACTCAAAACATTGATTTCGACGCGCTCTCTAATAAAAATTTACAAAATAATGATAATATGCGTTAATGTCTACTAATAAAAACCTAACTACCGTCCACAGTTACTACACCACTTCCCTGAGTGTCTATAATAGTATTCTTTACACCGTCACACATAACTTTCACAACTCACCATCGCACTTAATTCACCATCACACAAATCCATTTTAACTCACCATCAAACTTATCAATCTTAACTCACCATCACACAGATCCATCACTCATACTTTACAACGCGAATTTAACAGATCATTTACTACTTGTCATCACACACATCCTTCACAACACACCTGTGGTATGCTAAGAGTATGATACATCCCCACATAGTTATGCCTCCCGGCCAGCGAACCAAGTGATAAGATTATTCCAAGTAGGGGCCACATCATTATGCTAGTACCTTGGTTCAACCAACCAATGACAAAGTTGTGAAGCGATGTGGAACACTTGTGAATCAAATTTGCCAGACTTAGCTACGCTAGCCCCACTGTCTGCTATATTGCTTTAAAGTTGTTGCTGACTTGAAAGTTATTTTGGGTCGAACACTACCTAATGTGTTGGATGATTCAAAGAAAAGGCGGTTCCATTAGCAATTTGCTGTATGGTGATACACTAACCATGGAGGAATGCTTAATCCTGGCTATTAGGGCTCTCAGCCAGCAAACCAGGTAGTAGGGATATAATGAGTAGGGGCCACATCATTATGCTACTGCCCTGGTTCACTTAGCCAATGACAAGGAAGCCCCCCAAAGTTGTGAAGCGATGTGGGACACTTGTAAATCAACTTTGGCAGACTTACCTCCAAGGCTGGTGGCAATGGTTCTCACTGTGTCTCTTGCTTGCAATTTGCCTTATTGCACATATCTTCTGCATATATTCTACATACCTGCATACTATTTGTTGAAGGAAATATAAGTATTTGCTCTGCTGCGTTTTTGCTCGTTCCTACCATGTTCATTGTGCAGCAGCCAGGTGTATAGACCACTAGATTACGCCTGTGTTTGTAATGTAGGAGCATGTCCTCCCCTATTACGAAGGAACCGAAGTGGGATCAGAGATGAATTGCCCACATATCAGCAGAAATCTCAGGTTGGAATGCTATGTTACTGGAGTTAAACGTGTGATGTTGTAGGCTAATGCTTCGTGTTGAGTTCCGTGTATTTTATTCTGTGTTTGGTTTACTGGTTAAGCAATGATACATGTCAGGCGATTGGTGACTGAACATTCCTTGCAAAACTTATCCAGGCTATCTCTACAACGATGCTGACTTATTGCTCTTTCTATTGGTATAGAGCACCAATGAACTCTTACTGTTGCACAGCTTCGTGAGAGCATACGCAACACATGTAGTTGGAACACCATGTAGTTACATGGTGTTCCAACTTGAGATTTCTGCTGTTATGGGAGCTATTCATCGCCGATCCTCGCTTCAGTTCTTTCGTAATGGGGGAGGACAAACACCGGAGAAACAGAACCAACATTCAAGTGGGGAAACAGGTGGGTTGTCTCGGGAGAAGTAGCTTTGTTAGCGGTTGAGAATATCAAGGAGCAATGTGCATTTACTATGGATGACAATTTAAGTGTTCATAAATAAGTGTAGCTAGTACCTCGGTTTTCTGATTCTGAGCCTGAGCAATTTCTCGAGTTTTTAAAAAATCAGGCTCTAGTTTTGCGATGGCCATTCTAGCATTGGGTAGCACTGGTTCATACAGCATTATACAGAAAAGCGAAGGAATTTACAGGTGCCTTAAGTGATGAAGACTTTACTAATTTTTGTCGTGTGAGGTTCGGTAGGAGATTGATGGATAAGGTAAACTCACTTGTTGGGTGGTAATGCTATATTGTCAGACTGTGGTAATGGGAGATGGAGCCCAGCCTGCCGTGTTCTGCCTTCTTCTATGCCTATGCATCGACTGAGAGGGAGGCAGCTTGTCTCACTGACTCATGCTGTATCCCGTGACGTCATACAGTCACTTGGCCTAGGGATCTTCTATATAAAGCACATGGATGGTACTATGATACACTATACAACACATATAAGGGGATCAGCAACTATGCTGACAGCTCGGTCATGTTATGTATGTCGTCTCGACATACACTACTATGATATAGGCTGAACAGGCAGGTGGTTCTGGGCTGATTCTATACAATAACAAATTCATATATAACTTAGAACTAATGGATGGTATCATACTGGATGTTAGCAAAATGAGTTTTACGTAATGGGTGTTAACGTAATCACTTTTAACGTACTGCATTACAAACTATAAGAACAAATCATGGTACAATATGGGATGGAATTGATCGATCGATCTGTATTCATGCACTCTACGGATTCTGAGGAAATAAATATATATATATATATATATATATATATATATATATATATATATATATATATATATATATATACAAGGTGAAATTAACAGCAAAGGCATCTGGTGCACTCAGATCATTACTGTCAAATTCTCAGAATATGGAGGGAATGTGAACACGAAAAAAAAAAATTCTGAAAAAAATGATCAGTTAATAACAAACAGTTGACAATTTCCATCATCTCGGACAACTAATTATACAGACTATGTACATTTAAACCCAATTCTACGAGGGTGAGGTTTACATATGCAGAATGGTTATCATCTCTGGGAGGATCGAATTCCTCTGCAATGGCTAACACATGCCTTGACTGAGGGAGATTTGAATGAGTATCTACAAAAGATACTTGTGAGTTTCTCATTACTTGTCGAGTACGCAAGGAGTAACGACATTCAGGTTGAATATCTGACTGAGTATTTGAGGTAGAGGGTACAGAGTCGAGAGGATTTTCAGCATCTGTCACATTAGTCTGGGTAGCAATATCATCAACATCACATACTAATTTCATATGATCTAAATGCGATTCTTTGTACTTACCAGTACTAATTTCTCTAACCTTATACTTATTGCCAGAGATATGCTCTACAACTCGATAAGGGCCAACAAACTTTTAATCGAGCTTAGGCATTGCGGATGTTTTGTTGAAATTTATCAGCATTGCTCTCGAACCTACTTTGACTTTTGACGGCTTAGCACGGCTATTAGTTACTCTAGTAAATTCTGCTGTTGATTTATGAAGTGTTTCACGGATTCTAAAAACATTCTGAGCTATGCTGGTATGAGTTGCTATGAAATCATCAGGGTTGTAATTGGGTTTCGGAGTGGAATATAACAACTCATAGGGTAAACGCTTGTCTACACCATGCAATGCATAATGTGGAGTATCACCTATGGAAGCATTGTAAGCAGAATTTATGGCACATTGAACATCTGGTATAACTTCATCCCAAGTTTCACTATTGGGGTTGATAGTGGCTCTCAAGACATCAAGTACTTTCTTATTGGTTCGTTCTGCTAACCCATTGCTGGCAGGATGATGAGGAACAATGGTGGATTTAGAGATCTTGTACAAAGTACACAAATTTTCAAGAATCTCATTACAGAATTCACCTCCATTATCTGTTACTAAGGACTTAGGGGTGGTATGCCTGCAGATAATGCGTTCTTTAAACGCTTTAGCTACTGTCTCAGCAGTCTTATCTGCAATAGGAACTAACTCACAATATCTGGTGAAATGGTCTACCATAACACACAGATGTTTGTTGCCTTGGAGGGAACATTAAAATTGGTTAACAAAACAAGGGCAACTCTTTCCCACGATTCGCCAGTGGTTGGATACACTTGGATTGGATTAGGACCATTGACATTTCCTTTATGTTGCATACCAACACTACATTTCTTAACATACTCTGAAATGTCAGTTGCCATACATGGCCAAAAGTACTTCATTCTGGCTTGTTTCACAGAACGATCCATACCAGGGTGTGCAACACCTGGTGCATCATGAACTAGCTGTAGAGCTACATTCACTAGTGACTGTGGAATTACTAACTGGTAAACTCTTCTGCTTGGAGTACCCAATTCGGCTGTTCGATACAGTAATTTTTGGCTCATTACGAAGTCACTAATGGGTGCTGGTGGCTTCACAGTCAGAATAAGATCTTCCTGGAGCAGGAATCGAATCACACCAGACCACATGGGATCTGTTCTTTGGGTATTCTTTACATCCTCTGCAGTAAATGGAGGATCTGCAGTAACTACACTAATGTGTCACGATAAAGCATCTGCGACTATGTTTGACTTGCCAGGTAAATGTTCAAAAGTGGGATTGAACTCTTGGATAGTCAAGGTCCATCTGGCTAACCTTCCAGTAGGTTGTTTGTTCTGGAATAAAGGTATCAGTGGTGCATGGTCTGTCAAGACATGAACAGCATACTGGTAAATAATGTCTCGGAAGTGCTTCAAAGACCATACTATTGCTAAAGCTTCTTGCTCCATTACTGTATAATTATGTTCAGCCTTCGTAAGGACTCTACTAGCAAATGCAACTGCGTTGTACTTGCCACCAGTCTTCTGTGCTAGTATGGCACCTATGCCAATTGAATTAGCATCAGTTGTTAGATAGAAAGGCTTAGAATAATCTGGGAATTTCAAAATGGGAGCAGACATTAGCTTTTCTTTTAGTGTCTGGAATGCTCTTTCTTGATGGAAGGTCCAAACGAAAGGAGTATCTTTCTTAAGCAATTCAGTTAGAGGAGCTGCTATTGAAGAAAAATTAGCAATGAAAGATCTGTAGAAACATGCTAGACCCACAGAGGATCTTACAGCATCAGCAGTTTTGGGGGATGGAAAATTTAGTACTGCCGTTACCTTACTTTGATCAGTCGTAACCCCTATAGGAGTGACTATGTGACCAAGAAAATTTCTGATCTGAAAAATTGACATTTGGGCAGTTTGATCTTTAAATTGGCTTCTTCAAGCTTACCAAGTACTATATCAAGTCTTTTCAGGTGTGTATCCACATCTTCGGACATGACAATTACGTCATCTAAGTACACCATAAGTGCTTTACCTATAAGACCTCTAAAGATATTGGTCATGAGTCTAGAGAACATGATAGGAGAGGATCGTAATCCAAAAGCCATTCAAAGGAAGTGATAATGACCTGTGGGAGTGGAGAATGCAGATAACTCTTGGCTGTCCTCGTGATGAGAGACTTGCCAAGACCCTTGTAACAAGTCCAGGGTCGAGAAGACTTTGTTATCTCCGATATTGTGTAAAAGATCACCTAGTACAAGAAGTGGGAAGCGATCTGGAATAGTTTTCGCATTTAACTTCCTAAAGCCAATCACCGAGCGCCAAGTACCATCCTTCTTAGGCACTAGGATTAAGGGCGCATTCCAGGGTGAATTACTATGTGCAATAACTCCATCATCGAGCATTTGATTGATCAGTTGTTCTGCGACAGCAACTTGGGAATGAGGCATTCTGTACGCAGGTATATAGATAGGAATAGTGGAATATGATGTGACAATAAGTTCGTTATACCCATCTTCTCGCCTGGTAAGGCAATGGCTCTACGATGTTTGTTCAACAGCGTCAACAAATGGTTGACTTTGTCTGGGAAATCAGTGGGAGCTAAGTCTTTCTCCTCAACTGGTGGAATGAATTGATCCAGTGGAGTGGATGAGGTCTCCCCTTTTGAAATAACACTGACCCACTGGTCAGGTGGCACGTCATCCTGTACTTGAACAGGGTAAGGATAGTGAACCAGGTCAACGAGATTGGTATTTGCTCTGAGACGAACACTGTGACCCGAAGTGTTAGCAAGGAATAAATGGATCTTACTGTCTCTTACAACGTGTAGGGAAGGTTCAACAAAAAAACCCTTGACCTTGCAGGAATCACTGTCAACTAGGACGTTATCACCATCTGGAACATTAGGAACAACAACAGACACTCTAGTGAGAGCACTAGCCACAACAGAGACATCTTTCTGCAGACGCCATTTGACATCAACAAGAGATGGCATTACTAGTTTCAAGTAATCGTTTTCCGACAAGGCATCCCCTGTGGAGAAACTACTACTTGGACTAGCAGGCATTGCAGAGATAGGCTGAGCACTCAAGGCAGTCTGAGTGTCCTCGGACACTTGAGGCAATACACTATCTTGCATGTCTGAAGGTGTAGGTGGAGCACAGATGGGAGTGACAGAGTTACTAGTGCCTGACCGCTTGGGTACGCTACTGGAAAATGTATTGGCTTGTAAGGACTTAATCCGTACATCGTACTCTGTGGCAGTATGGCAGATTTCTGATCCAAGCTGGTAACCCCAATATGGAATGATCAAGTCGTCAATTTGGGCATGCCATCGGTAAGGGTCGAGCACAATGCGTAAGTCTCGCATGGAAGCAAATCTCAGTAGAAGGTCACCAGGGAAAGTAATCTGGTCGACAACAAGAAAAGCAGCAGTAAAGTCTCTACCTTGGATAGTAAAGGTGAGCGAAGTCTGACCTCGGTCACGCAGAAGGGAACCAGCTACTCCACTAAGGGAGGTTACAGTAGTTGGTTCAATGAGGAGGACATGGCATAACTGCTTCTCTTTACACAAGCTAGACCTGATGATATTAACTTACGCACCAGAGTCCATGAACACATGAACGGGCGCATTATGGATAGAAGCTTGTACTAAAGGACCTATCGTTTCGTTAGGAGTTATGTGCAAACAGAAAGGTGGGTTGTCATCGGAGAAGGCATTTTCTATTTCATCCCCAAATTCCTCTACGTCAGAGACATGTGAAGCAACCTCAGCAGCAGGGTTGTCATTCTCAAGGCTGGCTAAGGCTTCATAGGAATTTTGAACTGGGATTGTGTACTCATTATCACCTACTGTCACGACTGGACGAGTAGACTGGGGCACTCGGATTCCCCCGAATTGGAAGAATGAGCCTGGTTCTGGTTAGTTTGAGAACCACGACGTATGTCTCCTCTCCTGGCTCTGCGGTTGGAATGGCCACGGAAAAATCTAGAGTACTGCAGGTTGTAGAGAGCATTGCACTCAGATGTGTCATGTCCATGTATTCTATGATAAGTACAGTAGGGAAGATCTGACTGGTACTCATCATCAGTACGACGCCTCATAGGGTGACTATCAGGACAATTAATTGCAATATGGCCATGGAAACCACAATTGTAGCAAGTTCTTTGACTGTGGGTACTGTACATACTACGGGTGCTACGGGAATGATGGCTCTTAACACTAGCTTTGGATGATAGACACGAGTGATTAAGGTTGGGAGTTTTGGTAGTAGCACAAACTAGAGGAAGTACAGGAGTAGACAAAGTGGGTGGCGTAGACTTACGATAAGGGAAGGTTCCCTCGGGACACAAATTACGTACATGGATGAGAGCTGCGAGCGGTCCCATAGTAGCATCTAGAGGACTTGAATTGTACACATACATAGGTGTCAGTGGCATTAGTTGTTTGATAACTCCGAATGCTGCTAATTTAGCAAACCCTTCAAGGGCTGGTTTATCGTTATCTTTAAGGTACTTGGAATTTTGACCTGCTTTAACGAATGAGGACATTAGGTTATTAAGACGAAGGGCAAACTCAGCTAATGACTTCTCTGGCCTCGGAGCTGTACACACTAATTCTTTGAGAACGACAAAAGGATCGGTTTATCGCACCGGTTCAAGATAGTTACGAATTAACTGTTCATAATCTTGCCACCTGGTTAGGTCTTGAAAGTCCTTCATACGAATTAAGTTGAATACATGTGAGGCGGCTGGAGAATGGACTAGACTCTCCTTTCCGATACTGATTAAACAACTCTCAGATGGAGGACCAACAACTGAAGCATTAGCTCTGGCTCGAACAGCGATAAACCAACCTTATAGATTGTCTGGATTACCATTGAACAATGGCATAGCATCATATGGATCACGACTGAAATTATGCAGGCTAGAAGTCTGAGTGTGTCTATTATTTGATAAAGGATTACTCGTTTTGTGAACTGATGCATCAATGGTTGTACTAGCAGCATGTGCTGAGGCATCGCTTGAGAAGACTTGAGACATGTTTGCAAAATGTAAAACAAGAATTTAGAGAAACTAAAGAAAAGGTAACTGAGGAACACACAACACAGTGAACTTAAATGGGAAGAAAATGCTTAACTATTATGTACAAGTAAATAAAAATTGACAGGTCACACTTTAAGCAAGGAAACTCACAGTCACAAAAGATAATACTCAACTGAATAAACAACACTTTGAAAATCAAGAGGACTTGTACTTTACTCAAATCGAATTTGCTCAACTTTATTTTAAATTGAATGAATGGCACAGTGAGTTGTCTTTACTCTCAATGCAATAGGGAAATTCAACAATAAAATGATGAATCAATCAAAAAATGTTAAATTGGACTCAATAAAGCTTGTGCAAAATTAAGACAAACTGGGAGAACAATTCACTAAAAAGAAAAGAAAATGGCACACAAAGAATAAAATATTATGCACAGAACAGAGCATAAGAAACTGCACTGAAATAAACTGTAGCAATATTGCAAATAACAATTGCTAATCAAGAGTACTGCACACATTACATAAAATTTCTGAAAGAAAAATTTTAATGACAACACAATGCTTGCACAAGAATTATTGCAAAATGAATCAATGTGCAATAATAAAAAAAATATTACACACATAAGAAAATACAGTTTACAAGATTAAAAAAAAATATAGCAAGGAATGAACTGAGGGAACACTTTAACTCTTAACTGCAGCTTAAGCAACACTTAACAAGCAAAAGAACAATTTACTTTAAATGAACAACTTAAAAATTGCACTAAGAGTGAATTTGTTCAATGTAACATAAAAAATAATAGGTGCAAAAAGCACAGAACAAAAGGTTTGAACACTTACAGTGATGCAGAACACAACACATCAATATAAACACAATACTAGAATTTTCTTGCTGTGAAACTTGATGTGTGAAAAAAAAAATTATAAAATAATTTTCTTGCTTGCACAAAACAATGGCACTATTGTCTGTGGAAATAAGACAAATTAAACACTGGCTAAATGAAAGAATTAACACAAAAATGTTCAACACACAGAGAAAAATGAAATAAACTGGCAAGAATACACAAATGCTGGGATAAAAATTATAACAGACAACACTGAGCTGTAATGCAGAATACAAGGTGATAAATTACTGAATTAATTCACTGGAATACTGTGAACACAAGGTGATTCTGAAGTGGAAACACAAGTTCTATACTGCTCATATGTTGCACACACAACAATGGAAAAACACTAAGGTACTTCAAGTATATAAAAAAAAAGAAGCACAACACAACAGACATAAGATAATGCACGGAAATTAACACTGAATTAAGAAGATAAAATAAATTATTGCGAACAGTATATAATAAACACTGAGTCTAATCAAGTCACTTAATGTCACAAGAAATCACTGGAAACACTAAAAGAAATGTCTCAACACTCGCAAATGTCTCGATGAAAAATATTATCGCTGTAACGACTTGGTGAAGAATTAGGTAGATGGTGGAAGGTGTTTATGTCGACTTGGGGCTGGCTGCTGTCCACACGTGATCGTAGAATTGCACTTAAATCGACGATGAACTCACACAGGAGGCTTTTAACGGTGGTGCCAATGACAAAAGACACACTCTAGCTCTTGACCCCCTATGTGGTCCTTAAAATATGGTGCTAGTACCCGTAGTAAGAGTACCAAAACACAGTGGTAGTGGTTGGGTGAGTGGGTGAATGGCTGAGTGAGGCAGCTGAGCCCTGTGTCGAGTGAGTGAGTGAGTGGGCTGACAGGGCTAAGGCCAAGACCGCGTGGTAACTGGGCCTATGGGATGAACGGCGTAAGCCTCACTGGGGACACCGTGACTGGCACGAAGATAATTCTAAGCCGGCTGGCTTAAAACAGACCCACGAAATACCACAACACGACAGGGATGAAAAAGAGCACTCAGAATAGCTTGGAACTTGAAGCACAAAGCGATGAGGAAGACTGTACCCACGTGGCTTGCTTGAGTACTGGGGTAAGACACCTGGGTTAGTTGCTGGCTGGCTTATCTAAACCCTTCACACAGAATAGCTTGATAACCTCTCACGATGAGCACAGCAAGGGTGGAAAACTGGCTTGGCAGGCAAAGGTTGGATGGTATCAGGCTTGGGCTGACTGGGTTGTTCTGACTCCCCCACCACAGACTGTCTTACCCCAGACGGGTCAAACCCCTCAGGACTGATGCAAATAAGCAGATAAACACTAATACAAAGAGACTGACCAGTGAATAATGTAGTGGCTGGTAAATGCTTGATTGAGGTACCTGGCTGGCTAGGTCGGCCTACTGACCACACAAAATGTCCGTCGTCGGCTGCGAGAATCTATCTCCGTGCATCGGCGCAATTATCAATTTTACGCCCACACCGCTGTCACCAAATTGTCGTGTTGGGTTCGGTAGGAGATTGATGGATAAGCTAAACTCACTTGTTGGATGGTAATGCTATATTGTCAGACTGTGGTAATGGGAGATGGAGCCCAGCCTGCCGTGTTCTGCCTTCTTCTATGCCTATGCGTCGACTAAGAGGGAGGCAGCTTGTCTCACTGACTCATGCTGTATCCCGTGACGTCATACAGTCACTCGGCCTAGGGATCTTCTATATAAAGCACATGGATGGTACTATGATATGCTATACAACAAATATAAGGGGATCAGCAACTATACTGACATTTTGACGTTGTGACAACAGCTGTACTTGATGCATATTACTTCTTTCTGCCAAATATAAGCGCAAATTTCAACTGAATACGCGTCAGTTGGGTCAGTTCCATGTGGTGTTTGTTCATGGACAATCTTAATCATTCACTAAGTGGTACACTTTCATTGATGTCTCTAATTTCTATGGTCTATTTCATCTCTGAGTCAGTTAGTCAAGAGTTCCGTGTTTTTTAGAAGACCATTCAGTGGCAACTGATATGGAGGCAGGTAAACTTGATGACACATTCAAGGCCCATCGCTCCTTGTCCGAGCTGTCTCTTAACTTTTGTTCCCACCAGCCTGGTATGGACAGAGATCATCCTCGAAGGACCTCTGAATGGATTCCGAGAAAGGAAGCTAAAACTGCAAAACGACGTCTCCCTCAAACTCAGCTTGGAACAAGAGACAAGAATCCTGAACTCATCACATGTTACTACTGCTCATAAGTTTATTATTTTTATTATTATCACACTGGCCGATTCCCACCAAGGCAGGGTGGCCCGAAAAAGAAAAACTTTCACCATCATTCACTCCATCACTGTCTTGCCAGAAGGGTGCTTTACAATACAGGTTTTAAACTGCAACATTAGCACCCCTCCTTCAGAGTGCAGGCACTGTACTTCCCATCTCCAGGACTCAAGTCCGGCCTGCCGGTTTCCCTGAATCCCTTCATAAATGTTACTTTGCTCACACTCCAACAGCACGTCAAGTATTAAAAACCATTTGCCTCCATTCACTCCTATCAAACACGCTCACGCATGCCTGCTGGAAGTCCAAGCCCCTCGCACACAAAACCTCCTTTACCCCCTCCATCCAACCTTTCCTAGGCCGACCCCTACCCCGCCTTCCTTCCACTACAGACTGATACACTCTTGAAGTCATTCTGTTTCGCTCCATTCTCTCTACATGTCCGAACCACCTCAACAACCCTTCCTCAGCCCTCTGGACAACAGTTTTGGTAATCCCGCACCTCCTCCTAACTTCCAAACTACGAATTCTCTGCATTATATTCACACCACACATTGCCCTCAGACATGACATCTCCACTGCCTCCAGCCTTCTCCTCGCTGCAACATTCATCACCCACGCTTCACACCCATATAAGAGCATTGGTAAAACTATACTCTCATACATTCCTCTCTTTGCCTCCAAGGACAAAGTTCTTTGTCTCCACAGACTCCTAAGTGCACCACTCACTCTTTTTCCCTCATCAATTCTATGATTCACCTCATCTTTCATAGACCCATCCGCTGACACGTCCACTCCCAAATATCTGAATACGTTCACCTCCTCCATACTCTCTCCCTCCAATCTGATATCCAATCTTTTATCACCTAATCTTTTTGTTATCCTCATAACCTTACTCTTTCCTGTATTCACCTTTAATTTTCTTCTTTTGCACACCCTACCAAATTCATCCACCAATCTCTGCAACTTCTCTTCAGAATCTCCCAAGAGCACAGTGTCCTCAGCAAAGAGCAACTGTGACAACTCCCACTTTGTGTGTGATTCTTTATCTTTTAACTCCACGCCTCTTGCCAAGACCCTCGCATTTATTTCTCTTACAACCCCATCCATAAATATATTAAACAACCACGGTGACATCACACATCCTTGTCTAAGGCCTACTTTTACTGGGAAAAAATTTCCCTCTTTCCTACATACTCTAACTTGAGCCTCACTATCCTCGTAAAAACTCTTCACTGCTTTCAGTAACCTACCTCCTACACCATACATTTGCAACATCTGCCACATTGCCCCCTATCCACCCTGTCATACGCCTTTAACAAATCCATAAATGCCACAAAGACCTCTTTAGCCTTATCTAAATACTGTTCACTTGTATGTTTCACTGTAAACACCTGGTCCACACACCCCCTACCTTTCCTAAAGCCTCCTTGTTCATCTGCTATCCTATTCTCCGTCTTACTCTTAAATCTTTTAATTATAACTCTACCATACACTTTACCAGGTATACTCAACAGACTTATCCCCTTATAATTTTTGCACTCTTTTATCCCCTTTGCCTTTATACAAAGGAACTATGCATGCTCTCTGCCAATCCCTAGGTACCTTACCCTCTTCCATACATTTATTAAATAATTGCACCAACCACTCCAAAACTATATCCTCACCTGCTTTTAACATTTCTATCTTTATCCCATCAATCCCGGCTGCCTTACCCCCTTTCATTTTACCTACTGCCTCACGAACTTCCCCCACACTCACAACTGGCTCTTCCTCACTCCTACAAGATGTTATTCCTCCTTGCCCTATACAATAAATCACAGCTTCCCTATCTTCATCAACATTTAACAATTCCTCAAAATATTCCCTCCATCTTCCCAATACCTCTAACTCTCCATTTAATAACTCTCCTCTCCTATTTTTAACTGACAAATCCATTTGTTCTCTAGGCTTTCTTAACTTGTTAATCTCACTCCAAAACTTTTTCTTATTTTCAACAAAATTTGTTGATAGCATCTCACCCACTCTCTCATTTGCTCTCTTTTTACATTGCTTCACCACTCTCTTAACCTCTCTCTTTTTCTCCATATACTCTTCCCTCCTTGCATCACTTCTACTTTGTAAAAACTTCTCATATGCTAACTTTTTTTCCCTTACTACTCTCTTTTCATCATCATTCCACCAATCGCTCCTCTTCCCTCCTGCACCCACTTTCCTGTAACCACAAACTTCTGCTGAACACTCTAACACTACATTTTTAAACCTACCCCATACCTCTTCGACCCCATTGCCTATGCTCTCATTAGCCCATCTATCCTCCAATAGCTGTTTATATCTTACCCTAACTGCCTCCTCTTTTAGTTTATAAACATTCACCTCTCTCTTCCCTGATGCTTCTATTCTCCTTGTATCCCATCTACCTTTTGCTCTCAGTGTAGCTACAACTAGAAAGTGATCTGATATATCTGTGGCCCCTCTATAAACATGTACATCCTGAAGTCTACTCAACAGTCTTTTCTCTACCAATACATAATCCAACAAACTACTGTCATTTCGCCCTACATCATATCTTGTATACTTATTTATCCTCTTTTTCTTAAAATATGTATTACCTATAACTAAACCCCTTTCTATACAAAGTTCAATCAAAGGGCTCCCATTATCATTTACACCTGGCACCCCAAACTTACCTACCACACCCTCTCTAAAAGTTTCTCCTACTTTAGCATTCAGGTCCCCTACCACAATTACTCTCTCACTTGGTTCAAAGGCTCCTATACATTCACTTAGCATCTCCCAAAATCTCTCTCTCTCCTCTGCATTCCTCTCTTCTCCAGGTGCATACACGCTTATTATGACCCACTTCTCGCATCCAACCTTTACTTTAATCCACATAATTCTTGAATTTACACATTCATATTCTCTTTTCTCCTTCCATAACTGATCATTTAACATTACTGCTACCTCTTCCTTTGCTCTAACTCTCTCAGATACTCCAGATTTAATCCCATTTATTTCCCCCCACTGAAACTCTCCTACCCCCTTCAGCTTTATTTCGCTTAGGGCCAGGACATCCAACTTCTTTTCATTCATAACATCAGCAATCATCTGTTTCTTGTCATCCGTACTACATCCACGCACATTTAAGCATCCCAGTTTTATAAAGTTTTTCTTCTTCTCTTTTTTAGTAAATGTCTACAGGAGAAGGGGTTACTAGCTCATTGCTCCCGGCATTTTAGTCGCCTCATACGACACGCATGGCTTACGGAGGAAAGATTCTTTTCCACTTCCCCATGGACAATAGACGAAATAAAGAAGAACAAGAGCTATTTAGAAAAAGGAGAAAAACCTAGATGTATGTATATATATATATATATATATATATATATATATATGCATGTGCGTGTCTGTGAAGTGTGACCAAAGTGTAAGTAGGAGTAGCAAGATATCCCTGTTATCTAGCGTGTTTATGAGACAGAAAAAGAAACCAGCAATCCTACCATCATGCAAAACAGTTACAGGTTTTTGTTTCACAGTCATCTGGCAGGACGGTAGTACTTCCCTGGGTGGTTGCTGTCTACCAACCTACTACCTATTGCTCATAAGTCTGGTCACATAAAGGCTACTTGTCCTATTACAACCCAGGAGTCCCAAAGCCCTGTTATCTTGGGTGTAAAGGGAGCAAAATAAACACAGCAGAAAAACTTTTGACTTATATTATCCTTCACCAATTTATAACAGAAGTATGTACACTATATACACTAGGTACAACATTAGGTATTAGTGCACTCCACGGTAAGCAAGGCAGAATAGAAGCCACTAGAGAGCAGACCGTGCTTCAACCAGCTCTAGAATGGGAATGACAGGGGCAGACAGGTGAATGGTACCCACATCACCTCTGAGATTGCCAAAGCCATCTTCTCATTGGCTGGAACCTGGGTACTGATTGAACGATGGGGCCTCATCGTCAACCCTTAGCACCTGGTTCGCTGGTTGGGGGAGATAGCCTGTCAATGAGGGTGTGTACATGTGCCGAATAAAGGTTATGTACTCTTTGCATGCCACACCCCCACCCCGAGAGGGCTCAGGATTAGGCCCCCACCTCCAAGTGGTAACTGTGCCGCCATGGCACCAAATAATGGGACCGCCTTTCCTCTCAGCCATCCAACTCTTAGATAGAGCTCAGCTTTATTCGTAACAAAAAACCAAACCCTAAACTCAGAGTGAGACAGCAGACAGTCAGCTTAACATAGGTCCAAGACATGGGCGGACGGTAGCCCGTGTCCCCTCACTAAAAACAAAAAAAAACCACACAAGGGGGGGGGGGAAAGAGCTTAAACTGGTCACCACAGGTAACCTAACACATTCTAACCTAATATACAATTATAATTATAATATAGAGTAACATTGTTGGACTCTAGATAAAGAGTCTGCCAACATATTTTCTTCGCCGGCAATGCATAATATTCTGAGAGAATAGGCTTGCAGTCGTAGACTTCATCTCATGCACCTCGTATTGTGGTTCTGCATGGCTTGGAGATTTACTAGAGGGTTGTGATCACTGTAGACAGTGACCACCTGCGAAGTCTGGCCCACGTAAACATCGAAGTGCTCCAAAGCCAGTACCAGCTCGAGGGCTTCTTTTTCTATGGTAGAGGAAGCCCTCTGATGTGGTTGGAACTTAGCAGAGAAGAAGGCTACAGGCTGCAACTCCTCGTCCCCCTTTTGCTACAGTACTGCCCCAACCCCAGACTCACAAGCATCAACTTGTAATGAGAAAGGTTTGGAGAAGTCTGGAGACAAAAGAATGGGTGGAGTACACAATAATCTTTTTGCTTTATCAAAAGCACCTTGACAATCTGGGGTCCAATTAAAGGGAACTTTGTGACTGGTAAGAGAGGTAAGAGGCGCTACAATATCCGACATTTTTTTACAGAATCTTCTGTAAAATCCTATTATGCCAAACCATACCCCCGGCCGGGATTGAACCCGCGGTCATAGAGTCTCAAAACTCCAGCCCGCGGGTTCAATCCCGGCCGGGGGTATGGTTTGTTTGCAATCGCGTCATTACGATTTCTTGAGTTCTATTATGCCTAGGAAACATTGAAGAGATTTCCTATCATGTGGAACTGGATAATCTTTAATGGCAAGAACTTTAGCAAATTTAGGAGCAACTTTAGCACTACCTGCTTCATGGCCTAGAAAAGTAACAGTGGCCTGGCCAAAGGAAGACTTAGATAAATTAACAGTTAAATGTGAACTCTGAAATGTCTCAAAAAGAGCCTTAAATTTAAATAGGTGTTGATCCCAAGTATCAGACACCACTACAATATCATCCAGGTACGCTGCCGTTCCTTCAAATCCTTTAATAGCCTGATGGATAAGTTTCTGGAATGAAGAGGGGGAGTTTTTCATTCGGAAGGGGGTAACTGTATATTGATAATGACCTCCTGGAATTACGAAGGCAGAGATTTCCTTCGCCTTATCCGTCAAAGGTACCTGATAGTAACATTTAAAGAGATCTAACTTGGACACAAAAGTAGCCTTATCCACAAAGTCGATTACAGCAACCAGACGAGGAAGAGGGTAAGCATCTGTGATTATGACGTCATTCACCTTACGGTAGTCTGTACACATACGTAAACTTCCATCAGCTTTTTTAACAAGGATGCACGGTGAAGCCCATAGAATAGATAACTCCTCCACTAACCCATGCTCTAACAGAAATTCTGCCTCCTGCTGAAGTAGCTTCTGCTTTTCAGGATTAGCTCTGTAGGGGAAGAGTTTAATAGATTTAGAGTTTCCCACATCTACATCATGATAACCTAACGTACATTTTTTTCGGCACATCCGAGAAAATATCAGGGTATGACTGTAGAAGCGCAGTTAAACTTGTTGCTTGAGTTTCAGATAGCCCCACCATTAAAGGGCTAGGGTCCTTGAGGAGGACAGAGTTTGGAAGTTTGATATTAATTTCAGAAATAGAGTGCAATGAGTCAGAGCCGTCCTCAGAGGTAGAGGACAGTCATTACTGGGACTTTATCTGGTGTATGGAAAGATTTTAGTTGATTAATGTGGTAAGTTTTAGTTTTTGAGGTCTTGTCAAGGGGAGCTACCACATAATTTACATCAGATAATTTACTTACAATTTGCATAGGTCCCGTAAATCTAGCTTTCAAGGTGTGGCCAGGTATAGGTTCCTGTACCAACACCTTGTCTCCTGGATGGAAGGAGCGGAATTGTGCATTTCTGTCATACCTCTGTTTCATCTTATTTTGAGCTGCCTTTAGGTTAGCCTTGGCTAACTGACGTGTCACCTGTAACCTTGAAGACGGATTGTAGAGTGTTGAGCTAACGTCTTCTCCCATCCATCCTTCTTTGAGCACCCAAAGAGGACCTCGTACATTGTGCCCGAAGATCAGCTAAAACGTACTATACCCGGTAGTCTCCTGCACAGTTTCTCTTATTGAAAACAGCAACAAAGGTAGTGATTCATCCCAGTCTGTAGGAAAATGCATGCAAAAAGTTCTCATCGTGGTTTTTAACGTCTGATGGAATCTTTCCAAGGCGCCTTGGGACTGAGGATGATACGTTGGATTGCGTGCAGCCAGCAGTAACAGCCTTGTTGATCAGGCTCTGATCCACCATGAGGCCGTGTCACAGACCGGGCCGCGGGGGCGTTGACCCCCGGAACTCTCTCCAGGTAAACTCCAGGTAAAACCTTCGAGCTGGACTGGAGGCACAGCCAATGAACTCCAATTACAGTCCAGAACCACAACTACTGATGCTAACAACAAAATCCACAAAAACACATAAAACAACTTCATTTATATTTGCTAATATACAGGCCCTTAAGCCATCCACCAACAACAAAATACCTTTCATCAGTGGACTTCCAGGGGAGTCAAATACGATGTTAGCAGCCTTCACATAAGACCCACATAAAGGATCACTTTGACAATGAAATATGGATAACTTGGTAGAACCTTTCAGATGCGACAGAAAGAAGATGTTTATATGTCTAAGAGTCGCTCATTTGCACAGAGATACTGAAGCATGGAGATCGAGACCCAAAACTTCGTCTTTGTTCTTGTTTATAAGCAACCAGATGCAACTTCCCAACTTCAAGGAGCAGCTACTGAAAATTGACTACTGTCTGGAAAACCTTCCATCCCCACCCCCAATCATCTTGTTACTTGTTGATGGGTAATGGTGGTCGGTGGTGATGAGTGGTGATGGGTGGTGATGGGTGATGGTGTGATAAGTGGTGGTGGTGATGGGTGGTGTTAGTTAGTTTAATATGTTTATTATGCACCCCATACCCATCCTGTGGGCGGTAGTCAAAAGATTACAGAGGTACATAATGGGTCCAGGGACTGGGCCTCAAAGTTTTGATAGCTGAGCAAGTTACAGAGGTAATGAATTCACAATTTACAAAGGTAATGAACTCACAATTTACAAAGGTAATGAACTCCAGGTAGGTCTAGTCACAATCATGACAAGTTACAAAGGTATTTACAGATTACAGAGGTACACAATGGGTCCA